>NC_044982.1:105377189-105499544 GCF_008728515.1 Papio anubis | reverse complement strand
GAGTCTCGCTCTGTCGCCCAGGCTGGAGTGCAGTGGCGCGATCTCGGCTCACTGCAAGCTCCGCCTCCCGGGTTTACGCCATTCTCCTGCCTCAGCCTCCCGAGTAGCTGGGACTACAGGCGCCGCCACCACGCCCGGCTAATTTTTTGTATTTTTAGTAGAGACGGGGTTTCACTGTGTTAGCCAGGATGGTCTCGATCTCCTGACCTCGTGATCCGCCCGTCTCGGCCTCCCAAAGTGCTGGGATTACAGGCTTGAGCCACCGCGCCCGGCCTCTGGAGCTTCTAATACATCCTTTTTTTCCCCCCAACTGTGTAGTAGTCAGTTGGATTGGGGCATCATAATTGATTTTGGCAAAGTCCCCTCTGATTGGACTGACTCTTAGGTTTCCAGTTTTTTATCAAGGGTGCCGTAGTAAGTATTCTCATACATACATCTCTGCATTGTTTCTTATGCAATGTTTGAGAGTCCAGGAATGGTGCTCGCCCATCCAACCTGATCCCCCTGCCCGCAGCCCCTTGCTACCCTTTGTCTTGCTGATTACCTTCCTTTAAATCAGTCCATCTAGACGTTGGTGTTAAGAGGCTTCCCTTGGGAGGGGTGGCCCCAGATAATATCCATCTTCCTCTCCC
The DNA here is from genome assembly GCF_008728515.1 of Papio anubis. NCBI lineage: Eukaryota > Metazoa > Chordata > Mammalia > Primates > Cercopithecidae > Papio > Papio anubis. Next base: position 105,498,912 of record NC_044982.1, on the reverse strand, counting down.
CAGGCTCTGAAGAGCGGCCATTCCTTAGATTCGAAGCCGAAAACATCTCCAACTACACGGCCCTTCTGCTGAGCAGGGATGGCAGGACCCTGTACGTGGGTGCTCGAGAGGCCCTCTTTGCACTCAATAGCAACCTCAGCTTCCTGCCAGGCGGAGAGTACCAAGAGGTGAGAGATGTTGCCTGGAGCTGGCTAGGCTGGGCAGAGGACCACAGAGGGAAGATGGACTGGAAGCTTGACCTTCTGGGTCTGAGGATGATGCTGATGGGAGAGGAGGGAGGCTCAGCAAACCCTCCATTTTGTCCACTACCTTCCCCTTTCTCATTCCCTAGCTGCTCTGGAGTGCAGACGCAGAGAAGAAACAGCAGTGCAGCTTCAAGGGCAAGGACCCACAGGTGAGCCCGCACCTGGAAGGGAGCTGAGCTGCAGGAGGGATGGAGGGTGGTAGTCTTCCATCCCAGGCCAGAGGCGGGAGGTGGGAGCAGATACAGCCAGGTAGGGTGGAAAGGGCTTAAGCTTCTGAGATGGCCAGGCCTGGGTTTGAATCCCAGCACTACACTTACATCTCTACAACCTTTGACAAGTAGATTCATCTCTCTGAGTCTTAATGGGCCCACCTGTAAAATGGGGATAATGATCCTGTCTCACTGGGCTTACAGTGAGGATTCAGGAAGCTAATAGGTGTAAGGCACCTGGCTCATAGACACAAGGACTAACAAGTCAGCTTCCAGCATGAACAGGGATTGGGTAGGTTGAGAGTTGTGTCCCTCTGCAAATGATTCCTGATATAGCACATCTGACAGATTCTGATGTGGTTTTGGCCAAAGCACAGGATGAAATCTGGTTCAACCCAGGTTCTCCTGGAGGACTCATCATCATCCCTAGAGGCCTCCTGCTCCTGCTCCTAAGTGCAGCAGGTGCTGGGTAAGGTGAGGGCAAAAGAATGCCGGACTTGGGATCAAGACACAGGTTCAAATCCTGGCTGCCATTCTGTTATTCAGCTAACATTGATTAAGCACCCACTCTGTGTCCATGTACTTGCGGGTACCGGAGATTTAATTGTGAAAAAGCAGGCTTGGTGCGGTGGCTCACACCTGTAATCCCAGCACTTTGGGAGGCCGAGGCAGGTGGATCACAACGTCTCCATCTCACGGTCTCCTGAGTGGTCTCAGGAGTTCGAGACCAGCCTGGCCAACATAGTGAAACCCTATCTCTACTAAAAATACAAAAAACATTAGCCAGGCATGGTGGTGGGCACCTGTGTAGCCCCAGCTACCTGGGAGGCTGAAGCAGGAGAATTGCTTGAACCTGGGAGGCAGAGGTTGCAGTGAGCCAAGATCACACCACTGCACTCCAGCCTGGGTGACAGAGTGAGACTGTGTTTCAAAAAAAGAAAAAAGAAAGAAAAAGAAAAAGTAGTCAGTTTACAAATGTTATTGGCAGTGGGTAGGATGGAATAAGGTGGTCAGGTTACATTTTGTTAAAAAAGTGACATTTGAGCCAAGATCAGCAGAGGGTGAGGAGCCGACCGTGGCGTATCTGGAGGAGGGGCAGGACTTTTGATTTCACTCTGAGGGAGGTATTTGGGAGGCCAGGGGAGGGCCGAGCAGAGATGTGACTGGTCTCACCTGTGTACTAAGAGGGTCATTCTGGCTACTGTGGTAGAGTAGCCTCCATGGGGAAGGACAGGAGGAGGGAGAGCAGTGAGGAGCGAGTGATGGTGGTGGCTCGGACCAGTGAGAAATGCTCAGATTCCAGATGCATTTTGAAGATGGAACCACCAGGATTTCTGGGTGGGAAATTATGGGGTATGACTAACAAGAAGTGTCAAGGCTGATTGGGGTTAGGGCCTCAGTGACTGAAAAGACAGAATTAATGAAAGTGGCAAGATCTCAGGGGGAAGCATGTGTTTTAGGGAGGACCAGAAGCTTGGTTGTAGGTGCCAGTTAGACACCCCATTGAAGGTGATGCAAGAATCTGGGGTTCAGGATTCAGGGCTGAGCATTCCTCCTGCTCTGGGCTGTGGCTTCATCAGCTTCCCGCCTGGTTGGGAGGGGCCTGTAGTTTTCAAGGCTTTCAGAAGCCTATGGCTTCTGAAGAGGACGTTCCTGGGGGCAGTACAATTCAAGGGGGTAGGATTCTGTGCCCTCACCCCTGGGCCGAAGGAAAGTTTGCCAGTCACAAAACTAGCTGAGCCCCGGGACTCCCTGCAGCACACACTATGCATGCTCCACTGTGCCCCAGAAAACCCGTGGGTTCTTTGTTCCTGAACTTGAGTGCCCCATCCCCAGTCCTGGGAGCAGAGGCCGGGCCTGGGTGTGGTAGGGAGGGCTCAGCGGTGCCACCTGGTGGCATGCTTGGGCATGGGCCTGATATCCCCTCACTCCTTCCCCCAGCGTGACTGTCAAAACTACATCAAGATCCTCCTGCCACTCAGCAGCAGTTACCTGTTCACCTGTGGCACAGCAGCCTTCAGCCCCATGTGCACCTACATCGTGAGTGCCCTGTCCTTAGCCCTGAGGCTGGCCTGGGAACTGCCCCTCTTTCTGCCTCAGGGATCCTGTTCTTTAGCATGGACCCCTGGTGAAAGGCAGGGCCCAGAGGGAGGTTTCTGGGTACCACTGGTCTCCAAGAGCCCTGAGGCCCCACACCCTGGCACAAAGCTCAGCCCTGACAGCCATGTCTCCCTGTGCAGGGAGGCATGCAGTCACTCACCCATGAAGATCCTGTCCCACCCAGGCCTTGCTGCCCTCTCCTGCTTCTTCCAGCATCTCTCCCTCTCCTTTGCTTGATTCTCTTGTCTTATCTTGTACACCCCCTCCTCAGCACACACCCCTAGCAGAGGGTGGCATTTGATGCTGTGGATTGCAGCCCAGCTTTGGGGTCAGACATGCCTGGGTTTGAATCACATTGCTGCCCCTTCCAGGCTCACATCATTTTCTTTTTCTTTTTTTTTTTTTTTTTTTGAGATGGAGTCTTGCTTTGTCGTCCAGGCTGGAGCGCAGTGGCGCGATCTCGGCTCCCTGCAAGCTCCGCCTCCTGGATTCACGCCATTCTCCTGCCTTAGCCTCCTGAGTAGCTGGGACTACAGGCGCCCGCCACCGTGCCTGGCTAATTTTTTCTATTTTTTAGTAGAGACGGGGTTTCACAATGTTAGCCAGGATGGTCTTGATCTCCTGACCTCGTGATCTGCCCGCCTCGGGCTCCCAAAGTGCTGGGATTACAGGCGTGAGCCACCACGCCCTGCCAGGCTCACATCATTTTCTAAGCCTCACCTCCTCCGCCAGGTGGGTCTGATAACGTGTCCCACATCGGGTCACTGTGAGACAGTGCAGCCCTGTGTCTGGTGAGGCCTCTCTGGAAGCCAACTGTCCGGGTTCAAACCCTTCGGCCCCGTGTCCTGGGGGAGCAGGACAGCCTCCCTGACACCTGACCCCTTCTATCCCGCACACCTCACCTGCCTGTAGAGTTGCTTTCTCCTGCACACCTCTCGCTTTCTCACCAAGCCCGCTGCTCATTCCCTGGAGTGCCCCTGAGCCCGTGTGTCCACCCTCCTGCAGAACGTGGAGAACTTCACCCTGGCAAGGGACGAGAAGGGGAATGTCCTCCTGGAAGATGGCAAGGGCCGTTGTCCCTTCGACCCGAATTTCAAGTCCACGGCCCTGGTGGTTGGTGAGTGTTGGGGGCAGGCTGGGTTCATTGAAGTTCCATGTGGGGGCACGTAGGGCCAGAGGGCTAGTTCTGGACAGGCTGGGTTCATGCCATGCTTATTTCCAAGGGCACAGAATGGCCATGGGCTTGCCTTGGGTTTGGTTTTTCCAAGTTCCAGCTTCCTTCTCTGCCCACCACAGGCAAAACGGGCAGTGCTGGGGTCACTCTGGGTCCTGAGCAGGGAGAAGGGGCCGTGCTGAAGAGCCCGTTCCCATGGGAATGTTTTCTTGGCAGATGGCGAGCTCTACACTGGAACAGTCAGCAGCTTCCAAGGGAATGACCCGGCCATCTCCCGGAGCCAAAGCCTTCGCCCCACCAAGACTGAGAGCTCCCTCAACTGGCTGCAAGGTGAAGTCCTCTTGCCACCACGCAGAGGGCAGGGATCCTGTTCACTGGGCCCTAGAAGGGGGCCCTTTCCCCCAGAAGGGCCTGTCTCCAGGATTTCTGGGCTGACTCTGAGCTCCTGACCCCGTCCCTACAGACCCAGCTTTTGTGGCCTCAGCCTACATTCCTGAGAGCCTGGGCAGCTTGCAAGGCGATGATGACAAGATCTACTTTTTCTTCAGCGAGACTGGCCAGGAATTTGAGTTCTTTGAGAACACCATCGTGTCCCGCATTGCCCGCATCTGCAAGGTGAGGGGAATGGGGCGACAGGGTGGCCACCCTAGGGACCTCAAAGGCTCCACAGCTGCAAGATCACCCACATCCATGCATGGCCTTTCCCATCCCCCAGGGGGTACAGCTTGGCTAGCAGCTTTTCTCTCTCACCTTTTAAATTAAAATATCTTACTACTTTTATTTTTTTTCTTTTTAGACAGGACCTTTGCTTTGTCACCCAGGCTGGAATGCAGTGGCACAATCACGGTTCACTGCAGCCTCGACCTCCTGGGCTCAAGCAATTCTCCTACCTCAGCCTCCCGAGTAGCTGAGACTACAGGTGTGCGCCCACACACCCAGCTAATTTTTGTATTTTTTGTAGAGATGGGATTTTACCGTGTTGCCCAGGCTGATCTCAGACTCGGCTCAAATGATCCACCCACGTCGGCTTCCCAAAGTGCTGGGATTATAGGCATGAGCCACTGCACCCAGCCATTTTTTTTTTTTTTTTTTTTTTTTTTTACTTAAAAAATGTGAAAATAGCCGGGCGTGGTGGCTCACACCTGTAATCCCAGCACTTTGGGAGGCCGATGTGGGTGGATCACCTGAGGTCAGGAGTTTGAGACCAGCCTGGCCAACATGGTTAAACTCCATCTCTACTAATAATACCAAAGTTAACTGGGTGTGGTGGCACATGTCTGTAATCCTAGCTACTCAGGAGGCTGTGGCAAGAGAATCCCTTGAACCCGGGAGGTGGAGGTTGCAGTGAGCCGAGATTGTGCCATTGCACTCCAGCCTGGGTGACAAAGCAAGACTGTCTCAAAAAAAAAAAAAAGTGAAAATAGAGAACCGTACACACAAAAATCGCTTACAAGATGAAGAGGCACTGTAGCATCAGCTGGAGGGCACAGACCCCAGAGGCCAGCTGCCCAGGTTCAAACCCTGATGGCCTAGGATCTTGGGCAAATCCTCACCCCCTCGGTGAACAGTTTCCTTGCCTGTTAAATAGGAATAATAACACTGACCTCAGAGTTGTTAAGTGAATTAATTTAATTAATCCACGTAAAGCTCTTAGAAATGTGGTGGGCAGTGACTAAATGTGAACTATTAGTGTTACCCTACCACGCCAGCACAAGAAGGAGTCACTGTTAACATTTTAGAATGCCCTCTCCTCATCTTTTTTTTTTTTTTTTGGCATATGTGTAACTATGTATTTATTTATTTTTTTTTAATTCATTTTTTCCTTTTTGAGACAGGGTCTCACTTTGTCACCCAGTCTGGCATGCAGTGGTGAGATTTCACTGCAACCTCCACTGCCCAGTCTCAAGCAATCCTCTCACCTCAGTGCCTCATGTAGCTGGGACTACCAGCATGCACCACCATGCTCAGCTAATTTTTTTGTATTTTTTAGCAGAGACAGGGTCTCAAACTCCTGAGCTCAAGTGATCCACCCACCTTGGCCTCCCAAAGTGCTGGGATTACAGGCATTAATAATATAAGTACAGTCCCGACCTTGTGCTTATATTATTAACTCCCTCATGAACATGGCATTAGGCTGTATTGGGGTCCTTTGGCTTCCTTGTTTGCTCGGCAGTGAATCGCAGCCTCCTTTCCATATTTAGGAAGGCTCTGCTTGGTCACGTTAAGGACCATCCTCCTGATGGACATGTACACTGCCTCCAGGTCTTCTGACTTTAGATGGAAGTTGGTCCTGGCCTTCTCCTGCCCTTCAGTCCTGGTGTCTGGGGTGGGTCCATCAAAGCAGTCCTGTACCATGCATCCCTGTCATGGCTCAGCGTGTGCCTAAGCCCAGCCCTTCCGCCTCTCCCTCCAGGGTGATGAGGGTGGAGAGCGGGTGCTGCAGCAGCGCTGGACCTCCTTCCTCAAGGCCCAACTGCTGTGCTCACGGCCCGACGATGGCTTCCCCTTCAATGTGCTGCAGGACGTCTTCACCCTGAGCCCCAGCCCCCAGGACTGGCGTGACACCCTTTTCTATGGAGTCTTCACTTCCCAGTGGTAGGGTCCCCAGACGCTGGAGATGGAAGGGTGAAGGGTGGCTGGGGCTGGGGCCCCCAGGGCTCCTGGGTTAATCTGATTATTTCCTCTGCAGGCACAGGGGAACTACAGAAGGCTCTGCCGTCTGTGTCTTCACCATGAAGGACGTGCAGAGGGTCTTCAGTGGCCTCTACAAGGAGGTGAACCGTGAAACGCAGCAGTGGTACACCGTGACCCACCCGGTGCCCACACCCCGGCCTGGAGCGGTGGGTACTGGCTCCCTGTACCCAGAAGGGGTGCTAGGAAGATGTGGGTCCCCACACCATGCTGGAACCAAGGCTGCCTAGCCTCGGGCAGATCACTTGGCTTCTCTGAATCTGTTTTCTCGTCTTTAATATGGGACATAGGCCCAGGCCTGCTTTGTCTACTGGGTTAGAGGTAACTATGAATGTTAGAATGTCTTCAGTTCTGTTTTAGGATACAAGTGTGTCCCCATCAGGGCGCTTGCTGGGGGCTGCTACAATCATCTCTTCACTTGGGCCTGTCCCTTACTCAGCTGCAAGCTGCTTATTTAATTATCAAGTGACTGAATGGGCAAGCTGTGGGGAAATAGTACTTTCTTCCTCCCTTCTAGCCTAATGGGCTACCCTGAAAGCAGACCTTGAGACAAGGATAGATGTGCCAAATAGTTTATTAGGGAGGTGATGCCAGGAAGCAGCATGAAGGAATAAGAAGGTTGAGAGGAGGAGGGAGGGAAACCAAAAGAGGGTGTGTCAGCGAGCCGTTGTTGCTGTGGGCAGCTGGAGCTGGGTCCCGCTGGAGCCCCTGACAGATGGTGTGGAGCACCTCTCAGAATTTCAGGAAGCCCCAGGTGGGGCAGGAAGGAACTGCCGACTGTGCTGGGGCGCTCTGCCCAGCCAGGGCTTCCTGAGAGCACTGGTGAAGGGTGCGGAGGAGCAGGGAGTGTGGTCCTGGTTCTTGAGGCCCCTGGGCATATGAGGCTGGGGTGGTAGGTGGGGAGGAGGCACAGCAAGGAAGCCCTCCAAGCACTCAGTTTCCCCATACCCTGGGCTTTGTCCTTGCTCCCTCAGACGTGCACGCCGGCTCTGTAGAGCACTGCCAGGGATGTACCCTGGCTCTGGGCCGGGGGACAGACACTGCTACTGTCCACTGGGAACCAGGGCCCCCATCCTGCCTGCTGCCCCCAGGTGTGGCTGGCCTCATGCCGCTGCTTTCTCCTCTAGTGCATCACCAACAGTGCCCGGGAAAGGAAGATCAACTCGTCCCTGCAGCTCCCAGACCGTGTGCTGAACTTCCTCAAGGACCACTTCCTGATGGACGGGCAGGTCCGAAGCCGCATGCTGCTGCTGCAGCCCCAGGCTCGCTACCAGCGTGTGGCTGTACACCGCGTCCCTGGCCTGCACCACGCCTACGATGTCCTCTTCTTGGGCACTGGTAAGTGTCTGCAGCCCAGCAGGCTCGGGAAGGGGTGCACGTGACCAGTGGGTCATGGGCGGTGGGGTCCACCCTGGGCCTGAGTCCTGTCCACACCCCAGGTGACGGCCGGCTACACAAGGCGGTGAGCGTGGGCCCCCGGGTGCACATCATTGAGGAGCTGCAGATCTTCTCATCGGGACAGCCTGTGCAGAATCTGCTCCTGGACACCCACAGGGTGAGCAGAATCTGCTCCTGGACATCCTGGCAGGGTGCTTGGGGGGGTGCCCTCCATGAGCACCAAGCAGTCCCCACCCAGCTTCTCCTCCCTTGCCTCAGCAGGATGGAAAGATACAGGATCCAGTCATGAGCTATTAGAAAGTGGGGTTGCCGGTTACATAGCAGGCCTCTTGGGGGTGGCTCTGGGAGGCATACGTGCTGGGTGGCCATGAGCAATGGCCCTGGCTGCCCGTGCCCGCTTCTCATCCCCGTGTCTGGCTGTGCAGGGGCTGCTGTATGCGGCCTCACACTCGGGCGTAGTCCAGGTGCCTGTGGCCAACTGCAGCCTGTACCGGAGCTGTGGGGACTGCCTCCTCGCCCGGGACCCCTACTGTGCTTGGAGCGGCTCCAGCTGCAAGCACGTCAGTCTCTACCAGCCTGAGCTGGCCACCAGGTGAGCATTCCCAAAGGCCCCTTCCCATCTGTCCAGCGCTGCACAGGTGGCTTCAGAGCACCATCCTGGGCCCTCCTCGGGACTGCCACATGGCCTTATTTATGTCCACTGTCTCAGCATAATTATTAATTAGCTCTCCTGCTTCCTCTGAAGTGCAATTCAGACAAGAAGTTATGTGTTTGTCTTGGCTACCTGTGAAATGAGGACATGATTTGGTTATGTATGAAGTACCACAACTTTGAAAAGCCTTGCGGAAAAAATGTGGATTAGCATGTGAACGTGCTTTAGTAATAGTAGGGCTATGAAACAGTCCGTTAACAAACCCAGTAAAAATTGGTTTCAGAATAACCTATTTGGGTCATAAAATGTTCATTTAGAAAATAGGGTTGAACACAAACAAAAACTACCCCTTATCCTACCACCTAGAGAGAATCACAGTGAGATTTTGATATATTATCCTCTCAGATTTTACTACATGTGTGTATAGAAAACAAAAATCCTTTTATTTTGTTTTATTTTATTTTATTTTACTTCATTTCATTTCTTTTTTTTTTTTTTTTTTGAGACAGAGTCTTGCTCTGTTGTCCAAACTGGAGTGCAGTGTCGCAATCTCAGTTCACTGCATCCTCTGCCCCTGGGTTCAAGCAATTCTCCAGCCTCAGCCTCCCAAGTAGCTGGGATTACAGGCGCCTGCCACTACACCTGGCTAATTTTTGTATTTTTAGTGGAGGCAGGGTTTCATCATGTTGGCCAGGCTGGTCTCGAGCTCCTGACCTCAAATGATCCACCCACCTTGGGCTCCCAAAGTGCCGGGATTACAGCCATGAGCCACCATGTCTGGCCAAACATTCATATATTTTATATAACATTGGGAACTCTCCTGTTTGTAGTGTTCTTGCTTCACATATGGATACACCTGGTGTCAGTTTTTACAAAAACCAAGTGAGTTTTGGTGCATATGCCAGGAGGGACACCCCAGAATGTTAATTGTCATGATCACTGGCTGGTAGATGCTGTGATTTTTGTAGTGTTTTCATCTTTCATGCCTGGTTGAGTTATCTGTCTCCTGAGTGTATCCAGAATTACTGTCCTTTATTTTTTATTACACAGATAAATGCATGTGCATTGTTTTTTTAAAAAGATGAGAACACATCAAAAAAATTTTTAATTAAAAAAAAGAAAAAAAGAGAGAGATTTATACATACAGATCCCAGCTGTCCTTCCAATATTTTTCTTAGGGTACATACTATTTTTTTTTTTTTTTTTTTTTTTTTGAGACGGAGTCTCGCTCTGTCGCCCAGGCTGGAGTGCTGTGGCCGGATCTCAGCTCACTGCAAGCTCCGCCTCCCGGGTTCCCGCCATTCTCCTGCCTCAGCCTCCCGAGTAACTGGGACTACAGGCGCCCGCCACCTCGCCCGGCTAGTTTTTTTTTTTTGTATTTTTTAGTAGAGACGGGGTTTCACCGTGTTAGCCAGGATGGTCTCGATCTCCTGACCTCGTGATCCACCCGTCTCGGCCTCCCAAAGTGCTGGGATTACAGGCTTGAGCCACCGTGCCTGGCCTGGTACATACTATTTTTTATTATTATTTTTTGAGACAGGGTCTCTCTGTGTTGCCCAGGCTGGAGTGTAGTGGTGTGATTACAGCTCACTGCAGCCTTGACCTCCTGGGCTCAAGCGATCCTCCAACCTCAGCCTCCCAAGTAGGTGGAACGACAGGCGTGCGTCACCATGCCTGGCTAATTTTTCTGTTTTTTGTAGAGATGGGGTCTCGCCATGTTGCCCAGGTTGTCTTGAATTCCTGGGCTCAAACGATCTACCAGTCTTGGCCTCCCAAAGTGCTAGGATTACAGGTGTGAGCCACCGTTCCCGGCCACTGAGGTTACATACTGTTTATGTAATTAAGGGAAGTGTTATCTTAGCTTTGACTTGAAATAATGTGTAGACAGAGGAGATGCTGACTCCTGTGGGTGGGGAATCAGCTCAGGAAAGGCCCTTGCCCAGGCCCAAGTCTGCAGTGAGGGGTGAGGGAATGCGGGCTCAGCGGACTTCCTCGCCAATCCCAGAATTCTCTCTGGTCCTCAGGCCATGGATCCAGGACATCGAGGGAGCCAATGCCAAGGACCTTTGCAGCATCTCTTCGGTTGTGTCCCTGTCTTTTGTACCAACAGGTGAGGTGTCCCCTCAAAAGGTAGAGGAGAGAGGTGGGGACAAGTCTTCTTGGAACGCTCCCCCAGGCACAGATGTTGTAAATGCCTTTCCTCACATCCTCGCCCCCTACCCCTGTAAGCAGGTCCCCAGGAAGACTGAGTCCTGGGGTCCCCAGAGTTGCCCATCATGGCACCAGGGGCATAGCCCAGAGGGAGGCAGGGGAGCTTGGAGCTACTGTGGACACTGGCACCTCCCTACCCCATGCCTTTTCTGCCTGCAGGTGAGAAACCATGTGAGCAAGTCCAATTCCAGCCCAACACAGTGAACACTTTGGCCTGCCCACTCCTCTCCAACCTGGCGACTCGACTCTGGCTGCACAACGGGGCCCCTATCAATGCCTCGGCTTCCTGCCATGTGCTACCCACTGGGGACCTGCTGCTGGTGGGCACCCAACAGCTGGGGGAGTTCCAGTGCTGGTCGCTAGAGGAGGGCTTCCAGCAGCTGGTAGCCAGCTACTGCCCAGAGGTGGTAGAGGACGGGGTGGCAGACCAAACAGATCAGGGTGGCAGTGTACCCGTCATCATCAGCACATCGCGTGTGAGTGCACCAGCTGGTGGCCAGGCCAGCTGGGGTGCAGACAAGTCCTACTGGAAGGAGTTCCTGGTGATGTGCACACTCTTTGTGCTAGCCGTGCTGTTCCCAGTTTTATTCTTGCTCTACCGGCACCGGAACAGCATGAAAGTCTTCCTGAAGCAGGGGGAATGTGCCAGCGTGCACCCAAAGACCTGCCCTGTGGTGCTGCCCCCCGAGACCCGCCCACTCAACGGCCTAGGCCCCCCTAGCACCCCACTTGATCACCGAGGGTACCAGGCCCTGTCAGACAGCCCCCCAGGGGCCCGAGTCTTCACCGAGTCAGAGAAGAGGCCACTCAGCATCCAAGACAGCTTCGTGGAGGTATCCCCGGTGTGCCCCCGGCCCCGAGTCCGCCTTGGCTCAGAGATCCGTGACTCTGTGGTGTGAGAGCCGACTTCTAGAGGACGCTGCCCTGGCTTCAGGGGCTGTGAATGCTCGGAGAGGGTCAACTGGACCTCTCCTCCGCTCTGCCGTTCGTGGAACACAACCGTGGTGCCCAGCCCTTGGGAGCCTTGGAGCCAGCGGGCCTGCAGCTCTCCAGTCAAGTAGCGAGGCTCCTACTACCCAGACACCCAAACAGTCATGGCCCCAGAGGTCCTGGCCAAATATGGGGGCCTGCCTAGGTTGGTGAAACAGTGCTCCTTATGTAAACTGAGCCCTTTGTTTAAAAAACAAAATGTGAAACTAGAGAGGAAAGAGACAGCATAGAATGCAGCGCACACGGCCGCTCCAGTTCCCAGGGGCGCTGGGGATGCGTACAAAGTGGTTGAGACAGAGTCGGAAACTCTCACCAACTGGCCTCTTCACCTTCCGCCTTATCCTGCTGCCACTGGCTGCCCTGTCTCACTGCAGATTCAGAACCAGCTTGGGCTCCGTGCGTTCTGCCTTGCCAGCCGGCCGAGGATGTAGTTGTTGCTGCCATCATCCTACCACCTCAGGGACCAGAGGGCTAGGTTGGCACTGCAGCCCTCACCAGGTCCTGGGCTCGGACCCAACTCCTGGACCTTTCCAGCCTGTATCAGGCTGTGGCCACACGAGGACAGCGTGAGCTCAGGAGAGGCTTAGTGACAATGTACGCCTTTCCCTCAGAATTCAAGGAAGAGACTGTTGCTTGCCTTCCTCCATCTTAGCGTGAGAACCCGTGTGTCCCTTCCCACCACATCCACCCTCTCCATTTTTGAACTCAAACACGAGGAACTAACTGTGCCCTGGTCCTCTCCCCAGTCCCCAATTCACCCTCCATCCCTCACCTTCCTCCACTCTTAAGGGATATCAACACTGCCGAGCACAGGGGCCCTGAATTTATGTGGTTTTTGTATGTTTTTTAATAAGATGCACTTTATGTCATTTTTTAATAACGTCTGAAGAATTATTGTTTAATCCTAGCTCTTCGTCTTCAAGGATAGTTGCTTTTTGAGGTTGGTCTAGTTCTCTGAGTTCTGAGGGGTTCTGAACCTTCTCTGTGCAGGGTCCAGTGAGCCAGAGTCAGCCTAGCCTGGCCAGCAACATCTCCCTGTGGGGCGGCTCTGAGGTGGGGAACTTAAGCCACTGATAGGCAGAGGCAGGGGGTTCATTGTATTTACCTCAACCCCTTTATTCTGCATCCCCAATTCAGTTTAGCAAGGGTAGGGACACAAGGGTTGGGATGGGATGGGATGGGGGCCCTTTGTTAAAGTTTTTAATTTTTCAAATCGTGCAGTAAAATAGACTTTATTGATGTACAGTTCTTTACAACTTGACACCTGCAGAGACTCATCTAACCACCACCCCAATCAGGATACAGGAGAGCACCACCCCTCCTGCTGCCCCTTCATCCTCACACCCTCCCCCGGGGACACCCAGCACGGGTGTGGAGCACGGGTGTGGCTTGACTTCCCACTGGCCCCTGCTCGATATGCTGCTTATTCCTAGGATGATTGAAGGCTCCTAGAAGAGAAGTCCAGTCCTTCCTCACACCAGTGTATCTCATATCACACACAGGGTCAAACTTCTAAACCTTTATTACTGATTAGTACAAACACAAACGGAGCAATGACAATGGTAGTGAGGAGAGGCCCTGACAAGGAGGGCTACCCCTGCCCGGGGTGAGGCTGCACAGTGCCAGCTCCAGGCTGGGCCAGCATGGTCCGCGCTGGCAACACAGGCTTGATCTTGGCCACAGCTCAGCAGTAGAAAGGTTCCTGGACAGGGTGCCAGGACACACGCTGGGGCTGCTGTCACAGGACAATCTTAAAGGAGCTGAACAAGAGAAAAGGGGTGGGTTTTCTGCTAGAAGAGGAGGGTAGGGACTAAACCCACACTTGACCCCCCTTCTCCCTTTAGACCCTTCTTTGGAACGAACTGTGTCCCGTGTGTCAGCCCACTCTGGAAGAACTCCCTGAGACATCCAGAGGGAGCTTTCTGGACCCACACACAGGGTCAGAGCTTCTAAACCGTTATTACTAATTAGTACAAACACAGAGCAATGACAATGGCAGTGGCAAGGGGAGAGGCCTTGACAAGGAGGGCTGCCCCTGCCCGGGGAGAGACTGCCAGCTTAGCCGGCCCTGTGTGTGTGGACTGGGGCTTTCTCTCACCCTGGCACCACCTCCTGTAGCAATGTCCTAGGCCCAGAGGCAGCAAATCGGGACCTGCAGGTACCCAGAATGCAGGGGCACCACTGTCATACCTGGCAAAGTCTGGAGAACGGGAGATGACGTGCTGGAACTCAGAGAGGTTGATGGTTCCATCCCTGTCAATGTCAGACTCCTCCAGGATCTGGGAAAGGGAGAGTTTCAGGCCAGAGCCCCAACCCCTCCCTCCCACTCCCAGGCCCAGCTGGGGCAGGGCCTGTTTAGCTGCTCACGTTGTCGATGAGCTGCTTCATCTCAGATGCACTAAGCCGTGTGTCCTCGCCCTCTCCCGTGAGGCAGTTCACCAGCCGGCTGAGGTCTTCTCTGTTCAAGGTTCCATCATCATCAAAGTCTAGAGAACAGACACAGGAAGCCAAAAGACACGGTTGGGAGGGGCTCTGAGGTTCCACAAGCACGCCATTTCCCAAGCAGGGCCACCACAAAGCCCATGTGGGAAGGGGTGGTGTCCTGCCAGGCTGCTCCTGGTTCTCACCGAAGATGCGGAAGGCATAATGGGACTTGATGTCCGGCGTGGCTGTGTCACTGAACACACTGAGGAGGTCCAGGAAGTCCTCAAAGCTAAGGCTGTCTCTGGTTGGGGAGGTGGAGAAGACCCTGCAGATTCGCTCCTTGAAGGGGTTGGCCTAGGAAAACAAATGTCACAGGATGTGGCCCAGGTCACACACTCATTAAACCCTACCAGAAACTTGAGAGAGCAGGTCACAGGACTGGCACCAGGGAGCTCAGGCTCGTGGGGGTGAACGATCAGTGCTTTGGGGCCAACATGAAGGGCAGTGGGGGCACAGGAAAGCAAACTAACCCAGTTAGGGAAAGGACTGATATGGCTTCCTGGGAGTCAAGTGTTTAACCCAAAGGCAGGTCACATACAACATAAGTGTGGGCAGAGAGGGAAGAAGTCATCCTAAACAAAGGGAACGAGATGGGCTGGTTATTTTAAAACACAAATATTTAATTGAACAACTATTGTGTTACAGGCACTGGGCCAGGCCCTTTGCAGAGATATTTCGCAGCAGCCCCACAGAGTGGCAATCAGCCTCTAGAACAGGGTTCCTCAAACTTTAATAAGGTAACTCAACTCCTCTTAAGGGATAAAACTTCTCTGAACTGGCCGGGCGCGGTGGCTCACGCCTGTAATCCCAGCACTTTGGGAGGCCGAGGCGGGCGGATCACAAGGTCAGGAGATCGAGACCACGGTGAAACCTCGTCTCTACTAAAAATACAAAAAATTAGCCGGGAGCGGTTGTGGGCGCCTGTAGTCCCAGCTACTCGGGAGGCTGAGGCAGGAGAATGGCGGGAACCCGGGAGGCGGAGCTTGCAGTGAGCTGAGATCCGGCCACTGCACTCCAGCCTGGGCGACAGAGCAAGACTCCGTCTCAAAAAAAAAAAAACTTCTCTGAACTTCCAAGATTATGTTCTAGAATCCCCATTTGAAAAGCACCATTCTAGATAATTCTGCCAGGTGATTTTGGTCAAGTCCTTGTCCCCAGAAAATTAGAACTAAGTAGAAAAATGACCAGAATGGGGCCCAGTGACCCCATGATCTCAAAGCTAGTGGCAGATGGAGTTAGGGGGTCTAGCAGGGAGGGAGTGGTGGGAGAGGTGTCAAAGAGGGGAAGCGCTTGCACCTTGAGCTCTGGAAGGCTGAGAATCTGCTCGAAGGGCACTTGTGCCAGAAGTGACTGCTCCACGCTCCGCTGCTCCTGGGGAAGCAGCTCACAAAACCGCCTGTGGGCTCTGGTAGAGAGAGGGGAACTGTCGGTGTTCTCAGCGATCGGTTTCCCTGTGTGTTCATTCCCACTCCTTGCCTGCTGCTCATTATCAACCAGGTGAGGAGCTAAAACCACATGCACAGAACTTCCGAGTCATCAGGCAACAGTAAGCAAAAGGACATGTCACAAGGCAGTATAGCCTAGGAGTCTTTTCTTGCAATGAGTATTTACTGAGCATCTACTATGTGCTGGGCACTGATTCTAGAGATCCCTGAGGGATGAAGAGTTGGGGAAAAGGCCAGAAGTTGGCCCTAAAGAACTGGCCAGGCACGGTGGCTCACACCTGTAACCCCAGCACTTTGGGAGTCCAAGGCGGGCGGAGCATTTGAGGTCAGGAGTCTGAGACCAGTCTGAGCAACATGGTGAAACCCCTTCCTACTAAAAATACAAAAATTAGCTGGGCATGGTGGCAGTTGCCTGTAATCCCAGCTACTCAGGAGGCTGAGGCAGGAGAATCACTTGAACAAAGAGGCAGAGGCTGCAGTGAGCCGAGATCGTGCCCCAGCACTCCAGCCTGGGTGACAGAGCAAGACTCTGTCTCAAAAAAGAGAGAGAGAAAAAAAAACAAAAACAGGGAGAAAAGAGCAAAACCAAAAATCTCATTCTCACCATCACTCCAGGGATCTCTTGCCCTCAAAGCCTCCTTTTTAGCAGCCACCCTGAACTGTCCTCCTCCTCGGCCTCCGCCTCCTTCCCATGAGATTATCTTTGCCGCAGGAAGCCCAGGCACCTCCTCACTCAAAGTGCCCTGGCCTGCATAAAATCTGGCAAAAGGGCTTCCAGCCCAAGTTCAAATCCATTTACTCAGTGTTGTCTTAAGCAGTTATCAAACCTTTCTGAACCTGTTTCATTGTCCAATAATACCTCTCTCCTAAAGATTAAATTAGGTAATGCAGGCAACAATGTAGCACAGTCCCTGGCACATGGTGAGTGCTCAGAAAGCGAAAACGGTTACTGTATTATTCAGGTAAAGTTGGGAGAAAGAGACAGGCTCCCCAAGGCTTCTGTGGTTTAGCCACCGGGCAAGGTCGGCCCCTGCCGGACTGGGGCAGGAAGTTCGGCAGCGCTGAAGCTAGTGGAGCTCAGGGTCAGAGAGCCTAACTTTTCCTGGAGGCTGTGAGGTGGCTCCGCGGTGCCACGCTGGGGCCTCGGGCGAGGGCGGGGAGGGCGTGCCGGGAGAAGGGCGCAGCCCGGGCTGGGTCTCCTGGCCTCCAGCTCCCGGTCCTCTGCAGACCTCAGGCCAGCCACCGCCCCTCCCTCGGGACGGCGCCCCCGAAGCTGTCTCTAGAGGATCCCCGGGTCGGAGGCGGGGTTCAAGGCAGCACTTACAGGAGGATCTCCTGCTTCGTCAGGAACGTCAAGTCCTGGAAGGCAAAGCGAGAGCTGGCATTAGCGGACCGCTGGGAGGCCGCGGCCGCCCCGCAGCCCGCTCCGGACCCGGCTCCGGGGAACAGGCCCGCACACGAGCTCCCTAGGGCCAGGCGTCCCGCGCACCTGGTACTCGGCCAGCAGCTCCTTGGACAGGCGACTGCCCGAGCCCCCCATCTCCCCGCCGCGCGCACAGCTCCGCCAACTCGCCTCGAGACGCAGACAACTTTCTCACTTCCGCCCTTGGGCCGCGTCACTGCCCGGTCCCCGCGGCAACCGCTCCTGGGGCCACCACCCCCGGGCCCGCCCCGTCCTAAAAGCGCCCAGGCGTTCCCAGCCGGGTTTGTCAGGCGAGCCGCCGGCTCCGACCGGTCCCTGGTGAGCGGGAGGCGGGGCCCGGGGAGGGGCCCGACGCTCCGGGGCGGAGCCCAGGACTCACGGCCCCGCCTCCGGGGTGGGCGGGGGCGGGCCGCGCCGCGCGCGTGCGTGCTGGCTGCGTATGCGTCACGGGAGTCGTGACCTCGCTGTGGCCCCGGCAGCGGCTGCAGGGAAAGTCGCGAGGTCCATCCGCTTCGGCTGCAGTAGGTAGTGGCGGCGGCAGCCCTGGGTGCGGTCCCGTAGGAGCGTCTGAGAAGTCACTGGAGCTAGCGTTTCCGGGAAACCTGGAGACTCGCTGAGTGGCCGAGGTCGTCGGCTGCCCCTCTGCCCAGCAAGGGCTTTTCTAGATGTTATCATCAGGCAATCGCTGCACCTGTCGCAGCCCCCAAGCCACCTCTTCCAGAAGTAACCATAACCTTGCTTCATTCTTAGGCTATTTACTGAGGACCCACTGGATGTGAAGCACTGTGCATAGTTTTCTTCGATTGTTGCAACATCCCTTGCAAGGTAGGTTCCCATTTTACAAAGATGGAAATACGTAAGTCCAAAGGGTTTTAGTGATTTTTCCGGGCTCAGGCATTTAGATGGTGATCGGTCCAGTCCAAGGCACCTTTAAAGGCGCTCCACTGCTCTTGTCTTCATTCTAGCTGACCTGCTGTCCTTTTGACCCCATCTCACCCCTAGGCTGCTGACCCGTTTGCTTTTGTCCTCTCTTAACCTCTAGAACAATGTTTGGCACATAGTAGGCTTTCAGTAAATATTATCGAATGCATAATAAATGAATGAACGTATACTACTGCAAAAGGTAAGGATTCCAAACTGCTGGGAGGAGGAAGTGGAGGTTGTTGGTCAGGCTGGGATTAATTCTTGATCCTTCCAATCCATTATACTTGCTGATCTTTGTAAAGTCTAAATCTGAGCATGTTAATCTCAGTTTATAATCATTAAATGGTTAAAAACCCAAATCCTGGCCCTCTGTAACTGGACTTGCTCCTATTGGCTCTCTGTGTTTCAGCCATGTTGGGCCCTCAGTCCCTCTTCCATCTTATCCTCAGGGAAGCCTTTCCTGACTCCCTAGACTGCCTAGGAATCTACTTTACACTTGAAGAATACCCATTGCTTCTCCTTGGCAGCATGTGTTTAATAAGACCTACTGTATTAATATGTACATTCCATCACTGTAGAAATATTCAAGGCCAGGCGTGGTGGCTCATGCCTGTAATCTCAGCACTTTGGGAGGCTGAAGCAGGCGGATCACTTGAGGCCAGGAGTTCAAGACCAGCATGGCCAACATGGCAATACCCCCGTCTCTACTAAAAATACAAAAATTAACCAGGCGTGGTTGAACCTGGGAGCTGGAGGCTGCAGTGAGTAGAGATTGTGCCACTGCAGTCCAGCCTGGGCAACAGAGTGAGACTCTCTCAAAAAAAAAAAACAAACAAAAAAACCCCTAGGGTATAGACTCATCCCAAGCTGATCATTTTTCTCTTAATAGCAGACTCTTTCTGTCCAAGAAAGAGTTAAGTCTTCTGTTAGTAAAAGCTTAGGCAAAAAGCAGGAAGCTGTCATTTTGTCTCCTGTACTAAATAGACCTTGTTTGCCTCTTACAAGCCAAGGCGAATACCTGGATTGCATGGTAGTAAGTATCTCTCTCTCTCTCTCTTTTTTTTTTTTTTGAGACAGAGTTTCACTCTTGTTACCAGGCTAGATCTGTCTGTCTTCAGCTCACATGACCTCTGCCTCCCAGGTTCAAAGAATCCCTGCCTCCAGCCTCCTGAATAGCTAGGATTACAGGCATGCATGCCACCACACCTGGCTACTTTTTTTGGGGTGAGTCATCTGTCGCCCAGGCTGGAGTGCAGTGGCCAGATCTCAGCTCACTGCAAGCTCCGCCTCCCGGGTTCCCGCCATTCTCCTGCCTCAGCCTCCCGAGTAGCTGGGACCACAGGCGCCGCCACCTCGCCCGGCTAATTTTTTGTGTTTTTAGTAGAGACGGGGTTTCGCCGTGTTAGCCAGGATGGTCTCGATCTCCTGACCTTGTGATCCGCCCGTCTCGGCCTCCCAAAGTGCTGGGATTACAGGCTTGAGCCACCGTGCCCGGCCTACCTGGCTACTTTTGTATTTTTAGTAGAGACGGGGTTTCTCCATGTTGGTCAGGCTGGTCTCAAACTCCCAACCTCAGGTGATCCACCTGTCTTGGCCTCCCAGAGTGCTGGGATTACAGGCGTGAGCCACTGTGCCCGGCCATAAGTATCTCTTTATAGTGAAGACGTGAGAGTCAGCTTTGTGCCTGGTGACTAGCTATGATCTAGATCTCTCAGCCACTTCACTTGACTCTGAATCCTTCATGGAACAACCTTCTGGTTTTCATTTTGCTTCCTGATTCATTTTGTACACTGACCAGCCAGCAAGAACCTTTTGTGCCATTTGGCACATTTCTCATTGTAAATTATTATTATTTTTCAGATAGAGTCTCACTCTCACAAAGCTGGAGTGCAGTGGTGTGATCTCGGCTCACTGCAACCTCCGCCTCCCAGGTTCAAGCAATTCTCCTGCCTCAGCCTCCCGAGTAGCTGGGATTACAGAAGTGCACCACCCAGCTAATTTTTGTATTTTTTTAAATAGAGATGGGGTTTCACCATGTTGGCCAGGATGGTCTCGATCTCCTGATCTCGCGATCCGCCTCCCTCAGCCTCCCAAAGTGCTGGGATTACAGGCATGAGCCACTGCGCCCGGCCTCTCATGGTAAATTATTAAATGCACAGTCTGAATCATCTGGTAGTCCTTGGTGAATCTGGTTAGCATATTGTCCCTCCTGTACTTGATCAACTCTTGGTACAGTGATAAAACCGAACTGCTGATATACTTCTATTTTTTATTTTATTTATTTTTTTGAGACAGAGTCTCACTGTGTCACCAGGCTGGAGTGCAGTGGTGCGATCTCAGCTCACTGCAACTTCCGCCTCTTGGGTTCAAGCGATTCTCCTGCCTCAGCCTCATGAGTAGCTGAGATTACAGGCACCCACTACCACACCTGGTTAATTTTTTTGTATTTTTAGTAGAGACGGGGTTTCACCACATTGGCCAGGCTGGTCTTGAACTCCTGACCTCGTGATCCCCCACCTTGGCCTCCCAAAGTGCTGGGATTACAGGCGTGAGCCACCGTGCCCGGACTTCATTGTAATTTTCTTTTTTTTCCTTTTTTGTTTTTTTTGAGATGGAGTCTCACTCTGTCACCAGGCTGGAATGCAGTGGCACAATCTCAGTTCACCACAACCTCCACCTCCCAGGTTCAAGTGATTCTCCTGCCTCAGCCTGCCAAGTAGCTGGGACTACAGGTGTGCACCCACCACGCCCAGCTAATTTTTGTATTTTTAGTAGAGACAGGGTTTCACCATGTTGGCCAGGATGGTCTGGATATCTTGACCTCGTGATTCACCCACGTCAGCCTCCCAAAGTGCTGGTCTAGGGATTACAGGTGTAAGCCACCGCACCCAGCCCCTCATTGTGATTTTGATTTGCCTTTCCTTATTAATGATGTTAAACATCCCAAATGTGCTTGTTGGTCATCTTTATATCTTATTTCAAAAAATGTCTAAGATTATCTTTTTTTTTTCTCCTTGTTTTGGTTTTGTTTTATTTTTATTATCTCATTTTAAATTTTTTCACCTGTTAGATAAGATTCTCTTTTAATAGATACTATATTAGTCATGCCTGTGGTCCCAGCTGCTTGGGAGGCTAAGGTGGATAGATTGCTTCAGCCTGGGAGGCAGACATTGCAGTAAGGTGAGAATAAGATACTACATTTTATCATCAAAATTATGCTTAGCTTCACTTTTTTTTTTTTTTTTGTCTTTTACTTTGCAGCTCCAGCTGAAAGGATTAGCTTCACTTTTAAACATTTTTGGCCAGGCGCGGTGGCTCACACTTATAATCCCAGCACTTTGGGAGGCCGAGTTGGGTGGATCACCTGAGGTCAGGAGTTTGAGACCAGCCTGGTGAAACCTAGTCTTTCCTAAAAATACAAAAATTAGCTGGGCGTGGTGGCACACACCTGTAGTCCCAGCTACTCAGGAGGCCGAGGCATGAAAATCACTTGAACCCAGGTGGCGGAGGTTGCAGTGAGCCAAGATCATGCCACTGCACTACAGCCTGGCTGACAGAGTGAGATTCTGTCTTAAAAAA
Organism: Papio anubis; assembly: GCF_008728515.1. NCBI lineage: Eukaryota > Metazoa > Chordata > Mammalia > Primates > Cercopithecidae > Papio > Papio anubis. The sequence continues at coordinate 105,477,387 of NC_044982.1, read as the reverse complement.
AAAAAAAAAAATTGACCATCTTAACCATTTCTAAGTGTATAGTAGCGTTAAGCACATTCACGATGTTGTGCAGCAAATCTCCAGAATGTTTTCATCTTGCAAACTAAGCCTCAGTACCCATTAAACTTAGCTTGACTTTTGATATGTAATTTTTTATGTGTTTTCTGTTTCCTTTCTGTTTTATTAACATGAAGTTTCTGGACCAGCAGAGCTGAAGGAACCCAAACTTGGACTGAAGTGACCTTGCTAAGGTAATGCCTCCTTTTGACATCCTACCTGGGCCAGTGGCAGACCCCTCTCCCTGACAATGCTGGGTCCAGGGCTCCAGGCAGCCAGGGGAAGATGAAGACAGGCACTAATTTCCCCCTTGAAGGGTTGGCCCTGGGCACTTACACACACATTGGTGCCATCCAAACCCAAATGTTTCTATGCATGACCAATTGGAATCACTATGGAACATGGAAAAGCTTTTCCCACAAAAGAAGTTGTCATCTTTGAAACCCTGAGCACTCTCATGCATTGGAACTCAGCTATGATTTTCTGGAGGGCAGTTTGATGGTGTGTATTAAAAACCTGAGCCATGGGAGTTTGAGACCGCCTGAACAGCATAGCAAGTCCCTGTCTCTACCAAAAATAAAACAAAACAAAACCAAAACCTGAGCCATGGACCTACTCTGACCCAGTGGTATATCAGGATTTTATTTTAAAGGAAAATAAAAACGTGACGTGTTCAATGATGAGTGTGTGAGTGATAGGATGTTTATTGCCACATTGTGTATAATAGAATGAAACTAGCTACAACCTATATAAACAACAGTTGAAGATTGGTTTAAAAGTCAAGATCCATCTATGTATGAAAATGAAGCTAAACAAAAATTGTGATTTTTCCTTAGGCGTTGTAACAAAGGGTTATAGTTTATCTTTATTTTTTCTCCATTAAAAATTTACTCAATATATGTAATTTTTAGAAAGAAAAAAATAGTTTATATATGAGAGACATAAAATGTGTGTGTGTCTGTGTGTGTGTGTGTGTGTGTGTGTGTGTATTAGTCTATTCTGACGCTGTTATGAAGAAATACCCGAGACTGGGTAATTTATAAAGGAAAGAGGTTTTATTGACTCATATTCTGCAAGGGTGGACAGGCCTCAGGAAACTTACAGTCATGATAGAAGGGGAAGCAAACACATCCTTCTTCACATGGCAGCAGCAAGGAGACGTGCAGAGCAAAGAGGGAGGTAAAGCCCTTTGTAAAACCATCAGATCTCATGAGAACTCACTGTCATGACAACAGCATGGAGGTGACCGCCCCCATGATTCAATTACTTTCCACTGGGCCCCTCCCATAACAAGTGGGGATTATAGGAACCACAAGGTGAGATTTGGGTGGAGACATAGCCAAACCATATCTATCTATCTATCTATCTATCTATCTATCTATCTATCTATCTATTTTTTGAGACAGAGTTTCGCTGTTACTGTCCAGGCTGGAATGCAATGGCGCAATCTCAGCAGTGCCCGGTGGTACATGCCTGTAGTTCCACATACTTGGGATGCTGAGGCGAAAGAATCCCTTGAGCCTGGGAGGTCAAGGCTTCAGGGAGATGTGTTCGCACCACTGCACTCCTGCCTGGGTGACAGAGTGAGAACCTGTTTCAAAACAAAATAGGCCGTGGCTGGGCGTGGTGGCTCACGCCTGTAATCCCAACACTTTGGGAGGCCGAGGCTGGTGGATCACCTGAGGTCAGGAGTTCAAGACCAGCCAGACCAACATGGTGAAACCCTGTCTCTATCAAAAATACAAAATTAGCTGGCCATGGTGGCAGATTCCTGTAATCCCAGCTACTTGGGAGGCTGAGGCTGGAGAATCGCTTGAACCTGGGAGGTAGAGGTTGCAGTGAGCCAAGATAGCGCCATTGCACTCCAGCCTGGGTGACAGAGTGATAAGTAAATAAATAGGCCAGGCGCGGTGGCTCAGGCCTGTAATCCCAGCACTTTGGGAGGCCGAGAGGGGAGGGTCATCTGAGGTCAGGATTTCAAGACCAGCCTGGCCAGTGTAGTGAAACCCTGCCTCTACTAAAAATACAAAAATTAGCTGGGCCTGGTGGCGGGTACCTGTAATTCCAGCTCCTCGGGAGGCTGAGGCACGAGAATCACTTGAACCTGGGAGGTGGAGGTTACAATGAGCCAAGATCGCGCCACTGCCCTCTAGCCTGGACAGAGTGAGACTCTGTCTCAAAAAAATAAAAAACAAATATCTGGGCATGGTGGCTCATGCCTATAATCCCAGCACTTCGGGAGGCCAAGGCGAAGGGATCACTCGAGGTCAGAAGTTCAAGACCAGCATGGCCAACATGGTGAAACACCATCTCTACTAAAAATACAAAAATTACCCAGGTGTGGTGGTGCCTGCCTGTAACCCCAGCTGCCCAGGAGGCTGAGGCGGGAGAACCGCTTGAACCCGGGAGGCGGAGGTTACAGTGAACCGAGATCACTGCCACTGCACTCCAGCCTGGGTGACAGAGTGAGACTCCATCTCAAAATAAATAAATAAATAAATAAATAAATAAATAAATAAAAATTAAAATGTCTAGAAGTGGGTTACCATCATGTGTTTTTCACCTTTTATGATTATTTTAGGTCAGCTCTATGGCTCTTCCACATGATTCAAACGAAACTTCCTATTTGCTACCTCCAAACAATGACGACTGGGACCGGCAAGCCATTCCTGACTTTGTTTATGGGCAGAAGGATCTCATGGCAGAAGGGATTCAGTGGCCAAGGAACGCACCTGGCGTCCTGGAAGCTCTGCCACAGTCTCCGTTTGATGCTGCACTCTGCTCTGCCTGGAAGCAGCGGGTGGAGCTGGGGCTGTTTCGCTACCGCCTACGGGAGCTACAGACACAAATCCTCCCTGGTGCGGTGGGTTTCGTGGCTCAGCTGAATGTGGAGCGTGGTGTGCAGAGGAGGCGCCCACAGACCATCAAGAGCGTGAGGCAGGCATTTGACCCTGAACAGTTCAACTTCAACAAGATCCAGCCCGGAGAAGTCCTCTTCCGTTTGCACCGGGAGCCTGATCTCCCTGGGACTCTCCTGCAAGAGGACATCCTTGTGGTGATCAACGTCAGCCCCTTGGAGTGGGGCCACGTGCTCCTGGTGCCTGAGCCTGCCCGCGGGCTCCCCCAGCGCCTGCTGCCCGGTGCACTGAGGGCGGGGATTGAGGCTGTACTGCTGAGCTTACACCCAGGCTTCCGTGTCGGCTTCAACAGCCTGGGAGGCTTGGCCTCAGTGAACCACCTCCACCTACATGGCTATTACCTGGCCCACAGACTGCCCGTGGAGCAGGCGCCAAGCGAGCCCCTGGACCCTGGAGGCCATTTGCATCTGCTCCAGGGCCTCCCAGCTCCGGGCTTCCTCTTTTACACTCGTGGGCCAGGGCTGGACTTGGAGTCCTTGATATGCAGGGTATGTCGGGCCACTGATTATCTGACTGACCATGAGATTGCACATAACTTGTTTGTGACCCGGGGAGCTCCGCCAGGAAAGACATCACCTTCCTCAGCCCTCACAGGGGTCCGAGTAATTCTGTGGGCCCGGAAATCCTGCTTTGGGATAAAGGATGGTGAGGCTTTCAACGTTGCCCTCTGTGAGCTGGCTGGGCACCTCCCTGTCAAAACATCCCAGGACTTTAGCAGCCTGACAGAGGCAGCTGCTGTGGCCCTCATTCAGGACTGTCGGCTGCCCCCATCCCAGGCAGAAGAGGTACAGGCAGCACTGGTGGCCCTGATGTCCCAGAAAGAGCAATAATACTTCTGGATGTATTTATGTTCTTTTCTTCTTTTCTTTTGAGATAGGGTTTCACTCTGTCACCCAGGCTAGAGTGCAGTGGTGTGATCCCGGCTCACTGGAGCCTCGACCTCTGGGGCGGAAGTGATCCTCCCACCTCAGCCTCTTGAGTAGCTGAGACTACAGGCATGCACCACCACATACCTGGTGAACTTTTTTTAACAATTAGGTGATTTTGTTTTTTTTTTACATAGACAGGGTTTCACCATGTTGCCCAGGCTGGTCTCGAACTCTTGGGCTGAAGCAATCCTCTCACCTCAGCCTCCCAAAGTGCTGAGATAACAGGAGTGAGCCCTTGCACCTAGCCTGGATGTATTTCTTTTCTTTCTTTCTTTTTTTTTTTTTTTGAGACAGAGTCTCGCCCTGTCACCTAGGCTGGGGTGCACTGGCGCGATCTCGGCTCATTGCAACCTCCACCTCCAGGGTTCAAGTGATTCTCCTGGCTCACCTTCCCGAGTAGCTGGGACTACAGGCTCCTGCCACCATGCCCGGCTAATTTTTTTGTATTTTTAAAAGAGAAGGGGTTTCACTGTGTTGGCCAGGCTGGTCTTGAACTCCTGACCTCAGGTGATTCGCCTGCCTCGGCCTCCCAAAGTGCTGGGATTACAGGCGTGAGCCACCGCGCCCAGCCTGGATGTATTCACTTTTTACCTGATGAGTCCCTTTCCAGAGCGCTGCCCATCATGGTCATTTGGACATTTATTTTCATGGCTGCCTTCTCACCTATCTCAGCCTAAGAAGAAGGGTAAAGAAAGAGCTAATAATGATCTTTTTAAAGGGGAGCTGATAATGGTCTCTTTAAAGGGGAGAAAGCCTAGAAAAATTCTACTGAGTCAGACTTCATGAATGTATGTGCTACCTCTCCCCGTTCTTGATCGAGCCCCAGTGGTGTTAAAAAGGAGTGTGTGTGACAGTTACACACTCCCGACTTTATATTTGGACTTTGTCTTTCTTTGATATCAAATGTTAGCAAGGTGATAGTGCATGTGCCTCCAGCATTGAGCTGCCATTTCTGTTCTCAGCCTCTCCGTTTATTCCCCTTTGCTCACCGCTTATTTTTATTTCTTCATCCCTTCTTTCCATTTAGCCCTGCTTCACCCAAATGCCCCCCTCTACTTTCCCGGCCACCTTGAGCTTTCCTCTAGCCCCCAACACTGAGTTGAATGCTCTTCACTGACATCATCTGATGTAAAAACACAGTGTTGTCACAATTTCCCAGGTGCATGTCTGTTTTTTTTTTTTTTTTGTAAGGCTGGGTGCAGTGGTGCAATCACAGCTCACTGCAGACCGGAACTATTGGGCTTAAGCTACCCTCCCACTTCGGCCCCCTGAGTAGCTGGGATGACAGGTGTGCACCATCACACCTGGCTAATTTTTTTAGTTTTTTGTAGAGACAGGGTCTTGCTATGTTGCCCAGGTTGCTGTCAAACTCCTGGCCTCAAGAAATCCTTCCACCTTGGCCTCCCAAAGTGCTAAGATGCCACCACAGCTTGCTTCAGGGTTTTTTGTTGTTGTTGTTGTTGTTGTGTTTTGTTTTGTTTTTTTTGACACAGGGTCACTGTTACCCAGGCTGGAGTGCAGTGCTATGAACACAGCTAACTGTAGCCTCAACCTCCTGGGCTCAAACAATACTCCCATCTCAGCCTCCCTAGTAGCTGGGACCACAGGCATGCGCCACCACACCACCCTCTCTTTCGTGGAGACAGGCTGGTCTTGAACTCCTGGCCTCAAGATCCTCCCACCTCAGCCTCCCAAAGTGCTGAGATTACAGGCATGAGCCACTGCACCTGGCCTGAGTCTTTTTTTTTTTTGAGATGGAGTTTCGCTCTGTCGTCCAGGCTAGAGTGCGGTGGCGCGATCTCGGCTCACTGCAGCCTCTCCCTCCCAGGTTCAAGCGATTCGGCCTGAGTCTTCTTAATATCCCCATTCAAAAAAGGGGATGGAGGCTGACAGTTTGTAATTTGTTCAAAGTCAGACAGCTGGAGTCGGGACTGCAGCACAGACAGGTACCAGAAGATGAGCTGGGACAATGTGTGCTTGTGACCGCCTCTCCAGTCACTGGTTCCCATGGTAGGTGGTGCTGTCCTTAACAGTTCGCCCTTCCTGAGCCCCAGCCATCCCTCTCGGGGTCTTTCCCAAGCACTTTAGAAGCTCCTCTTGATGTAGACACAAAATCTAGAGCTAAGTCGTTGTTCCTCTGTCTGCATCTGAGTCAATGTGGGAAATTTTTTCTTTATCTCATTGCTTTATTCTGCCCTGTTACTCCAGAGATTTCCACACTGGTTCCAGAGGAACCAGTCAGTAGACACTATTCTAAGAGAGTATGTGGGTGTGAAATCCCATTTTCCTTTTAGCTCCCTTAACTGTTATACAGCAAGTAAATGAAGTCTTGGGTTGGCCGGGCACAGTCACTCACACCTATAATCCTAGCATTTTGGGAAGCCAAGGCAGGAGAATCACTTGAAGTCAGGAGTTCGAGACCAGCCTGGCCAACATGGTGAAACCCCGTCTCTACTAAAAATACAAATATTAGCCAGGCATGGTGGCAGACACCTGTAATCCCAGCTACTTAGGAGGCTGTGGCAGGAGAATCGCTTGAACCTGGAGGCGGAGGTTGCAGTGAGCCAAGCACGAACCATTGCACTCCAGCCTGGGTGACAAGAGTGAGACTGTCTCAAAAAAAAAAAAAAAAAAAAAAAAAAACATTGCTGAATGGTGGCAATTCAGGCGAGAAATGATGGTCCAGATCCTAGAACAGTCCCTAGAACACTAAATTGTTTGTTCATGCAATGAGTGTCCTGGAAGTCAAGGGACTGCAGAACATTTCCAGGAGGACCATTTCTTTCTTTCTTTCCTTTTTTTTTTTCTTCCTTTGAGACAGAGTCTTGCTCTGTCATCCAGGCTGGAGTGCAGTGGCACAACCTCAGCTCACTGCAACCTCTGCGTCCCGGGTTCAAGCGATTCTCCTGCCTCGGCTTCCTGAATAGCTGGGACTACAGGCGCGCACCACCACACCCAGCTAATTTTTATATTTTTAGTAGAGACGGGGTTTCACCATATTGGCCAGGCTGGTCTCGAACTCCTGACCTCGTGATCCACCTGCCTCAGCCTCCCAAAGTGCTGGGATTACAGGCATGAGCCACTGCACCTGGCCAGATATTTGTTTTTTTAAATACGAGTTCTCACTCTGTCACCCAAGCTGGAGTGCAGTGGCATAATCATAGCTCACTGCATCCTCTTAACTCCCATGCTCAAGAGATCCTCCCACCTCAGCCTTCCTAGTAGCTGGGACTACAGGGCCAGCCACCCAGCCTGGCTGATTCTATGAAATATTTTGAGGAGATGAGGAAGGGTGGTATCTTTCAAAGTTCAAAGTGATTTTGGAATATAAACAATTTCTTTGGGTTGAATTACATAGAAGTTTATCATTAACCTATGTTCCTGAACTATGAAACATGAATATGTGGGCAAAGAAATAGTTTATCTTGATAGACAATAACAAAAACAAAGTCTATGAATTAGAGAATGTCCATGCCTTTTTAGGCTGGTCGCAGTGGTTCATGCCTGTAATCCCACCACTTTGGGAAGCCAAGGTGGGCAGGTCACTTGAGGCCAGGAGTTCAAGATCAGCCTGGCCAACATGGCAAAACCCCGTCTCTACAAAAAATACAAAAATTAGCCGGGCATGGTGGTGCACACCTGTAGCCCCAGCTACTTGGGAGGCTGAAGTGGGAGGACTGCTTGAGCCTGGGAGGCTAAGTAAAGTTGCAGTGAGCTGCGATCACACCACTGCACTCCAGCCTGGGCTACAAAGCAAGACTCTGTCTCAAAAAAATAAAATAATAATTTTTTAAAAGTTCATGTATTTTTAAGTGTTCTCTAGATTTAGCCACACAGTATAATTTTAGGGTGACAAGTTGAGCTGAGTTGGGTGGAGGTGGCGAGCAGAAATCAAAGTGGGTGGATGTCAGGAAGAGAAGGTGGCAGTGAAGGAGCACTGTGATAAGGAGGTTTTGTTATTCCTTAATGGAGCTATCTCAGTCCACCAGAGGGAAAGCCTTGAAAGGCACATGGCCTTAGATGGCTGTCACTCTTTTTTTTTTTTTCTTTTTTTTGAGACGGGAATCTCGCTCTGTGCCCAGGCTGGAGTGCACTGCAAGCTCCGCCTCCCGGGTTTACGCCATTCTCTTGCCTCAGCCTCCCGAGCAGCTGGGACTACAGGCACCCGCCACCTCGCCCGGCTAGTTTTTTGTATTTTTTAGTAGAGACGGGGTTTCACCGTGTTAGCCAGGATGGTCTTCATCTCCTGACCTCGTGATCTGCCCGTCTCGGCCTCCCAAAGTGCTGGGATTACAGGCTTGAGCCACCGCGCCCGGCCGGCTGTCACTCTTGAATGCATAGGCTGTACTAGCTAAACTTAGAGTTATTAAAGAATTGAGCCCGGTGTGGTGACTCGCTCCTGTAGTCACAGCTACTGGGGAGGCTGAGGCAGGAGGATTGCTTGAGCCCAGGAGGTCCAGGCTGCAGTGAGCTATGATGGTGCATTCCACTGCACTCCAGCCTGGGTGACACAGCAAGACCCCATCTCAAAAAAAAAAAAAAAAAAGAAAGAAAAGAAAAAGAAAAAAAAAGAATTGAGGGAAGGCAAACAGCTCTTTGTCCTGATCATATGCTTGGCCAAATTCCTTGGCCCGGGGTTTAGGGAAAGATGGGAGTGCGGTGAGAACTGGCTTCGAAGCAGGAGGGCTGCAAGTCCCATGATGCACCGGAGGAATCTGGCCTCGAGGCTGGCCAGCTCCAAAGGGCAAATGCTGTTAACCCCGCCCCGCCCAAGGTGGCCTCTGCCGGCGCCCAAATAGGTGTGGCTGCGGGGAGGCCCCGCCCCCAGAACGCTTCTCCAATGGGAGGTGCCCTCGTGTCCATGGCAACGGCGGTGGCCACAGGCTTGCTTAAGGAAGCGCTGCCCCTGCTGCCGCCGCCACGGCCGCCGGGAGCTAGGAGTGAACCCCTGCGGGGGAGGAGGTTCCCCCTCGCGATCGTGGGGACAGCCAGTCCTGTGAAACGAGGAGGCGGTTCCGGACGCCCAGAAACGCCCAGGGAGAACTGGAGCCGGGGGAAGAGGGGACATGAGCGGCCAGCTGAGTGCAGCCCCAGGCCGCTAGGGGCGGACCGAGCAGTCCCTCAGCTCTCCTCGGAACCATGGGTGGGCAGTCTCCACTGTCACAGCCCAAAGGGTCTTAGCCATCGGGTGCCTGTCCCGAATGTGTACACCTGCAGAAAATGAGTCCTGGGACAGGGAAAGGGCCAGCATAGGGGGCTTTTGGTCTTCAGCTGTATTTTATTTTATCTATTTATTTATTTAAAGACTGTTGCTCTGTCGCCCAGGCTGGAGTGCAGTGGTGTGATTTCGGCTCACTGCAACCTCCACCTGCCAAATTCAAGTGATTCTGTTGCCTCAGCCTCCCGAGTAGCTGGGACTACAGGCAACACACCACCACGCCCAGCTAATTTTTGTATTTTTAGGAGAGAAGGGGTTTCGCCATGTTGATCAGGCTGGTCTCCAACTCCTGACCTCAAGTGATCTACCTGCCTCAGCTTCCCAACGTGCTGGGATTACAGGCATGACCTACTGCACCTGGCCTTCAGCTGTATTGTATTGTATTGTATTGTATTGTATTGTATTGTATTGTACTGTACTGTACTGTATTGTATTGTATTGTATTTTTTGAGATGGAGTCTCACTCTGTTGCCCAGGCTGGAGTGCAGTGGTGCGATCTCAGCTCACTGCAACCTCTGCTTCCCGGGTTCAAGCTATTCTCCTGCCTCACCCTCCCGAGTAGCTGGGACTACAGGCACGTGCCACCACACCCAGCTAATTTTTTTGCATTTTTAGTAGAGACGGGGTTTCACCGTGCTAGCCAGGATGGTCTCCATCTCCTGACCTCCTGATCCACCCACCTCGGCCTACCAAAGTGCTGGGATTACAGGCGTGAGCCACCGCGCCTGGCCGATTCAGCTGTATTTTAAAGGGAAGGTGCCCCCAGCACTCCCAGCCATCCTCCTTCCCAATCAGGTACAAAAGAGCCATGGTCATGGCCCGTACCATCTGTGTCCAACTACTGAAGGCACCCCTGTGCATTGCATGATCCAGTGTGATCCTGGATGATTGGGGCTTGTCATCAGGGAATCCACATCTCACTGGTATCTTCCACTCCCATGCACCTCCACCTACCTGGACACATCCCATTCCTCAGTGAAACTGTTTTGTCCTGAAGGGGCAGCAACATTCCTTTAAAACAGCATGAAGGTCCTTCTGGTGGATTCCTTCAGGCCTTCTAGGGCCTGAGGGAGGTCTGATATACACTTCATTCCCACCTCCCAACCCTTCAGAATCTGAGAGAATGGAGCCGAGTACCTGTAGGACCAGCGAATCAGAGGAAGACTATGTTGAGAAAAAGGAATCTGAGAAATGTGTTAAAGAGGAAGCTACCATCCCCTCTAACTCTTCACAGCAGGCTCTCTTAAAAGCTGACTATAAGGCATTAAAAAATGGGGTTCCCTCACCCATTATAGCCACAAAAATTCCGAAGAAAGTCATAGCCCCAGTTGACACAGGCGACTTAGAAGCTGGGAGGAGGAAGAGAAGGCGGAAACGCAGGTAACTATTCCCTAGATCCCCTCAACTGCCCAGCTCCAGGGAGTCACCCATTGGCCTCCCTTCAACATTTGGGGGAGCTGGGATCTAAGATCTTCCCTTTAGCCTACAAAAGAGGACAGGAAATGCTGGAGCATCATTAACGCTTTGATACAACACAAACAAAATTCAGAACTATTTAGGCTGATTCATTTTGGAATCCCAGCCTGTTTACATCGTCCTGGTCTTTCTTTTAAGCCGCTTCTAGAGAAAAGGAATTGTGTTGTTAATTTGTTGGATGTCTCTTCGTCTGGGTGCCTGTCCTTCCCTCCCACTCTGCCTGATTTATGCTATTCCTCCATTCTAGATCCCTGGCCATCAACCTGACCAACTGCAAGTATGAGAGTGGTAAGCACCCAGCCCGTCGCTCACACTATGGTGCATAACAGGGTGCCTACAGCTGCTGCTCTTCCTCTGGAATAGACCCCCGATCAGGCTTCCAGCCCCTGGGGCCTGGCAGGCTTGCCTATAACCTGTACTGAGCTTCCTAGGTGTCCTCTGCCTCAGACACTGGCAGCTGAGACATTGCTGTTCCAGGCAGTCTCAGTGTTAGGGAGGGTATCTTCACAGTAAACAAGAAAAAAAAAAAAAAGTCCAAGAGCCACCACTCACCACTGCCCACCCTTCCCAGATTCTATTTATTTATTTTTGAGACAGAGTCTTGCTTTGCAATCCAGGCTGGAGTGCAGTATTGCAATCATAGCTTAATGCAGCTTTGAACTCCTGAGCTCAAAGCCATCTTCCTACCTGAGCTTCCCACTAGCTGGGCCTACAGGCCTGCACCACTATGCTCAGCTAATTCTTTTTATTTATTTATTTATTTATTTATTTATTTATTTATTTATTTTTGAGACCAAGTTTCACTCTTGTTGCCCAGGCTGGAATGCTATGGTGTGATCTCGGCTTACTGCAACCTCCACCTCCCAGGTTCAAGTGATTTTCCTGCCTCAGCCTCCCAAGTAGCTGGGATTACAGGCATGTGCCACCACACCTGGCTAATTTTGTACTTTTAGGAGAGACGGGGTTTCTCCATGTTGGCCAGGATGGTCTCGAACTCCTGACCTCAGGTGATCCACCCACCTCGGCCTCCCAAAGTGCTGGGTTTACAGGCGTGAGCCACCGTGCCCAGCCTGCCCAGCTAATTCTTAAATGTTTTGTAGAGACAGAATCTTGCTATGTTGCCCAGGCTGGTCTTGAACTCCTGGGCTCAAGTGATCCTCCAACTTCAGCTTCTCAAAGACCTGGCATAACAGGCAGGAGCCACCATGCCAGACCCTTCCCAGATTTTACCAGTGATGAGACAAGCTTAAAAGTTTTTTCAAGGAAGATTTGAAGGGACTTCAACAATTAAGAAAAAAAGAAAATCTCCAGCTAGGTCCTTCCCCTAATATTCCCTCTGGCATCTTTATAAGGAGCCACCCAAGTGTGGAGTATGAAGTGCCAGTGTGGCCCCTACCTATAGGCAACTCTCCAAGCCACAAACATCCCTGATTGAGGGATAAGACTGACAGAAGCAGCCGGGCACGGTGGCCTACTCCTGTAATCCCAACACTTTGGGATACCAAGGCGGGCGAATCTCCAGAGGTCAGGAGTTCAAGACCAGCCTGGCCAACATGGTGAAACCCCATCTCTACTAAAAATACAAAAATTTCCCAGGCATATTAGTGGGCTCCTGTAGTCCCAGCTATTGGGGAGGCTGAAGCATGAGAATCGCTTGAACCTGGGAGGCGGAGGTTGCAGTGAGCAGAGACCGCGCCATTGCACTCCAGCCGGGGCAACAAGGGAGAAACTCTGTCTCAAAAAAACAAACAAACAAAACCAGGTTCTAGTTTTCTCTGCTAGGTATTTTGGAAGGGCCCTAACAGCCCCTAAGAACTTGAAATTGCCATGTGGTAACTAAAGTACGGGGCTGAGGCGAGAACTACCTCCCTCTTCAACCTGCCCTCAGGTCAGGTGTATACCTTACCTGACCCAGCTACACAGTTCCAGGGCTAGTTGCTGGTGTCCATGCTGGCACCACTGATCTCCCTGTCTCTGCAGTGCGTCGGGCAGCCCAAACGTGTGGCCTGAAGGAGGTGGGGGAGGATGAAGAGTGGACTCTGTACTGGACAGACTGCTCTGTCTCGCTGGAACGAGTCATGGACATGAAGAGGTTTCAGGTACCCATCTCCTGGCCTGAGAGCCTACAGGGGCTAGGGCCCCAGAATGACTTTTCCCACCTCCTTGCCCAGGCACCCAAGACTGCTACTCTTTGTGGCTGTCCCCTTGTGCAGACAGGAAAGAGCACCCCCAGGGTCTTCTTTTCCAGTGGAAAGATCTCCTCTTGGAGATCTTGGGTTTCTGGAATTACGGGAAGGAAGTGTCTGGTGGGCACATCCTATCTCATTATTTGTGCTTTGCTTGGTGGCATCTGTGTGTAGCTGGCCCTCTCCAGGGTGGGTGAGCTCATCTTAGGGAGAATACTGGGAGGCAACTTCAGAGATAACAGCAGAGCCAGCTGAATGATCCAGCCTTCTAAGCAACTTAGCTTAACATTCCACATCCATTAGGAGACTGCAGGGTCCTGCCTGGTGGCAAGAAATTCAGGAATGATCCACTGGGGTCCACGAGAATAGAACTGCCTTGTGATATTTTTATTATCCTCTAATTGGGTGTTTGTGGTGATCAGCAATAAAATAATTTAAAAGGGTCTGCAGGCTTATTCTCTGGGGAAGCCAGGCAGGAAGTTGAGGAAATTAAAACCTGTCCCACGACTAGTCTTGGGAGAGGTGCCCAAGAGAGAAAGCAAGTGCTAGAAGTTCTCAAGAAGCTCCAAAGGAGGTTGGGCGTGGTGGCTCACACCTGTAATCTCACCACCTTGGGAGGCCGAGGCGGGTGGATCCCTTCAGGTCAGGAGTTCGCTTGCACCCAGAAGGTGGAGGTTGCAATGAGCAGAGATCATGCCACTACACTCCAGCCTGGGCGAGTGACAGAGTGAGACCCAGTTTTAAAAATAAAAAAACAAGGCCAGGCATGGTGGCTTACGCCTGTAATCCTAACACTTTGGGAGGCCGAGGCAGGCAGATCACAAGGTCAGGAGTTCAAGACCAGCCTGACCAACATGGTAAAACCCCATCTCTACTAAAAATACAAAAATTAGCCAGGCATGGCGGCACACACTTGTAATCCCAGCTACTTAGGAGGCTGAGGCAGGAGGATCACTTGAACCTGGGAGGAGGAGATTGCAGTGAGCCAAAATTGCGTCATTGCACTCCAGCCTGGGCAACAGAGCGAGACTCCATCTCAAAAAAAAAAAAAAAAAAAAAAGGTTCCAAAGGAGGGGCATTTGTAAAATGAGGATAGCAGGCTGGGTACAATGGCTGATGCCTAAAATCCCTTTGGGAAGCCAAAGCAGGCAGGTTGCTTGAACTCAGGACTTTGAGACCAGCAACAGGCAAAACCCAGTCTCTACCAAAAATACAAAAAGAATAAAAAAATTAGCCAGGCATGGTGGTGCATGACTTTAGTCCCAGCTATTTGGGAGTCTGAGGCATGAGGATCTCTTGAACCTGGGAGGCAGAGGCTGCAGTGAGCTGAGATCACACCACTGCATTCCAGCTTGGGTGACAGAGGGAGACCCTGTCTCAGGGAAGGGGAAAAAAAAACAAAACGGGATGAGGATAACAATAATTAGCAGCATTCATTGAGGACTTACTGTACAACAGACCCTGTGTTAAATGCTTTTATATTATTAGCCCATTAAATCCTCAAGAACAGCCCTGAGCAGCAGATATCCCTTGGTTAGGACATGGAGAGTGAGAAATACTAAGTTCATACAGTGAGTGCAGCCAGTGATTGGGAAAGCCAGTGAGAGAGCATTTAGTGTACTCTTTGTGATTGTCCCCCTGTGCAGACAGGAAAGACCACCCCCAGGGTATTCTTTTCCAATGGAAAGATTCTCCTCCTGGGTCTCTGGAATTACCTGAAGGAAGTGTCTGGTGGGCACATCCTATTTCATTATTTGTTCTTTGCTTGGTGGCATCCTGGATGCTGCCACCCACCCGGCAGGACAGAGCAGCCAGGTGTTTCTGGCAGGCACCAGGGCAATGCCACACCCTCTGTGGGTGCCATGGCACCACATTCCTTGGGGCTGGTTCTTAGTTTCCTTTTCTCTTTTGTGTCTTTTGGGAAATGCTTTTGTCTCATTGTCTGCTTTGTGCTATCATGCATTAGTTATTGTTAGAAGACTAGGCCTGGGGGTCTGAGGGATGTTAGAAGGTGGACTGTGGAAGCCACAGTCTTGGCTAGGTACATCCTTTCTCACTGCCCCTCATTTGCTGAGCTCAGTGTGGATGTGTGTGTTGGGTAGGAGTCACAGAAGGTTTTCTCACCTGCCTTAAGGAATCTTCCTATTTTTGCCCTTGGGGTCCTCGATGCAGTGCTTACCTCCACTGTGACTTCTCCCTTAACCTTCCCAATCCTCCTCCACTGCTTCCTGGGATGCCCAGGTGCTAGGAACTGCCACTTACTCTGGGGGCTCGTACTAACTGGCTGTGTTTCAGAAAATCAACCACTTCCCTGGCATGACAGAAATCTGCCGCAAAGATCTGCTGGCTCGGAACCTCAACCGCATGCACAAACTCTATCCCTCTGAATACAACATCTTCCCCCGCACCTGGTGCCTCCCTGCAGAGTGAGTGGGTCTGGCTTCCCATGCTGAGATACCAAGGGGAGGAAAAGGGTCGTTCTCAGAGTTCCCTCCAGGCTCTGGTCTTGTGACCTAGGAATGTCTCACAGGGATGGAAGTGGAACGAGAAAGTTTCAGCTGGTCAAAGAAAAGAGGGTCTGAGACTGAGTGTTCCAGGAAGAGCATGGACTAGATAGCAGGAAGAGCTCCATGGGGCCGTGGGAAAGCCATGATACACAGAAACCTTTTGACCAGGCCTTCTCTACACATAGCTACGGGGACTTCCAGTCCTATGGTCGTCAGCGAAAAGCCCGCACGTATATCTGCAAGCCAGACAGTGGCTGTCAGGGACGTGGCATCTTCATTACCCGAAATCCCCGGGAGATCAAGCCAGGAGAGCATATGATCTGCCAGCAATACATCTCCAAGGTGAAGGATGCCTCAGGACCATCAGCCTTCCCCAACACTAAGCACTGGGCTGCCTCATCTCTCCCAAAAGCCAGGAAGGAAGCTGGTCTTAGGCTTCTACCCTTCCCACTAGCCCCATTTTCCTGGAAGCAGTATCCAGCCATGGTTCAGAACCAGCCTGCCTGGGGTTGAATCTCAGCTTTCCACTTCCCAGATATGTGACCTTGGGCAAGTTTCTTACCCTCTCTGTGCCTCTGTCTCTTTATTGATTGATTGAGACAGAGTCTCGCTGTGTTGCCCAGGCTGGAGTGCTGTGGCACGATCTCGGCTCACTGCAACCTCCACCTCCCAGGTTCAAGCAATTCTCTGCCTCAGCCTCCCGAGTAGCTGGGATTACAGGCACCTACCACCATGCCCAGCTAATTTTTGTATTTTTAGTAGACACGGGGTTTCACCATCTTGGCCAGGCTGGTCTTGAACTCCTCACCCCGTGATCCACCCTCCTCAGCCTCTCAAAGTGTTGGGATTATAGGCATGAGCCACCGCGCCTGGCCTCTCCTCATTTATTAAGTGGGAGTAATAACAGTAACTACTTTACATGGTTATTGTGGAAATTTAATGAGCTGTGTATGTGAAGCACTTACAACAGCTCATAGTAGGCACTTCAAACGTGTTATTATTCCCTCATGGGTTTGCGTGCTACCAGCCCTTCCTCATTGATGGCTTCAAGTTTGATATGCGAATCTACGTCCTGATCACGTCCTGTGACCCTCTCCGGATCTTCATGTATGAGGAGGGCCTGGCCCGTTTTGCCACCACGCCCTATGTGGAGCCCAGCCATAACAACCTGGTAAGGGGACTGGGAAGCACTCTTCTTTTCCACTACCATGAGTGCTGAGGTTCTCTAGAGAAACATGGTAGAGAGGTTTGTCACTGTCACCAAAGAACAAGGAATGAAGTCAGCAAGAGCTGCAGTATCTAGCTGGGAGGCAAGTGTTTGGTAGGTGGTAAATGAGAAAAGGTCAGCACCTGGAGGAGCCCAGCACACCCTCTGCCCCAGGATCGTCCAGAATAGCAGTCCTCTGGTGGAGAGAGACAGGAGACAAGAGATCCTTGGGAGGGGTGGGGAGTAAGAAGGCAATGAAGGGCTGGAGAGGACGGCCACATGCAGTCTGAGACCACAGGGCCACTCTCTCTCCATAGGACAATGTCTGCATGCACCTGACCAACTATGCTATCAACAAACACAATGAGAATTTTGTCCGGGATGGTGCTGTGGGCAGTAAGAGGTACTCGCTACTCTGTTTTCTCCTGCTTTCTCTGCCGCTTAGCCCCATAGTCCCAGTAGCCCATGAAACCGAGCTGGCTCTTGGGAGGCTAATTGCCCAGGGAAACTCAGCCTTTATAGACCCTGTCCTGTGCCTGCACTTTGGAGCTCTAAGTGCAGCCCCAAACCCCACCCTGGTAACTAGTCCCTGCTCCAAACTGCTAGCAGCCCTTCAAAGCCCAGGCATGCAATTAGGGTTAGTGTGAGGGAGCCTCCTGCCTACAGCCTGGCCCCAGTGGCCTAAAAAAACTGGCCTTCCTCTGAGCACTGGGCCTCACAGGAAGCTGTCGACACTCAACATCTGGCTGCAAGAGCACAGCTACAACCCTGGAGAGCTGTGGGGGGACATCGAGGACATCATCATCAAAACCATCATCTCAGCCCATTCTGTTCTACGCCACAACTACCGAACCTGTTTTCCCCAGTATCTGAATGGAGGTACATGTGCCTGTTTTGAGATCCTTGGTTTTGACATCTTGCTGGACCACAAGTTGAAGCCCTGGCTGCTAGAGGTGAGGATTATCTCCTAGGCTTTGCAAAACCAAGGTCCAGAGGCCTCCTTGAATAGGACACCTGGGACAGGGGTATACTCCGGTGGTGGAACACAGAATGGGAGAGGTGAAAGCCCTGAGGTGGGTGGGAATCAGCAGAAGGCATAAGATCTCTACCCTTTTGACCTGCCGAGTCAAATCTTGGTGGTTTTTGGCCTCTACCATAGGAATGCAGGTTTGGGATCCCCAGTGCCCTAATGTAAGTTTTTAGGGACACACTATCTAGAGAGGCAGGCCAGCTGATTTGTTCTCACTGGTCTGTGAATTGGAGATCTCTAAGGCAGAGTTTTGTGGCCTTGGAAGCCAGAGCATCCAGCCTCCCTGGCTGAGGCCATGGGAGAGGAATATCTCAGACCCTCTAGTTATGCCTGCAAGAGGCCACCACCTGCTCAGGTGGTCGGGGAAAGGGGTGTATAATGACTCTTCCTGGCAGGTAAACCATTCTCCAAGCTTTACCACTGACTCACGCCTTGATCAAGAGGTAAAGGATGCACTTCTCTGTGATGCTATAACCCTTGTCAACCTCCGGGGCTGTGACAAAAGGAAGGTGATGGAAGAGGATAAGCGCCGAATCAAGGAACGGCTTTTCCAGTGCTACCAACAGCCACGAGAATCGAGGTGTGCTAGGTGTCTGGCATGTGTTTAGTTCTTCATTATTCCTGAGACTAAAAGTCCTCCTTTAGATGGAGAATGTGGCCTGGGGCTGATTTGCTATCAAAAACAACTTTTTGCATAGATAATATGTTCATATTTGCATTAAAAAAATCACAGGGCCAGGCTTGGTGGCTCATATCTGTAATCTCAGCATTTTGGGAGGCCGAGGCAGGAGGATTGCTTGAGCCCTGGAGTTCAAGACCAGACTGGGCAACATGTGAGACTCTGTACCTAAAACACAAAAAAGAAACAAAATAATAATAATTTAAAAATAAAAAAATTAGCTGGGCATGGTGGCGTGCCTGTATTCCCAGCTACTCAGGAGTCTGAGGTGGGAGAATTACTTGAGCCCAGGAGGTCAAGACTGCAATGAGCCGTGTTTGCACCACTGCACTCCAGCCTGGGTGACACAGTGAGACCTGGTCTCAAAAAAAAAAAAAAAAAATTCATGTATCATAGATATGTTCAAAATTTTTAAAATACAGGGGATAGTCTTTCTCCACCCCTTCTCCTCCAGGTACTCAGTTTTACTCTCTGGAGCCAATCAACATTCCTACTATCATGTGTATATAGTAAGCATTTAATGTATATGTATTTATACAAAATATTTTTCTCCCTGCCTACCCAGACAGAGGCATAACTTTCACACTGTCTGCACCCCGGTTAGCAATGTATTTTAGAACCATTCTCATGTTAGCACATAAGGAGCTTTCTGTGGTTTGATTAGCTGGTTTGTTTTTCTAACAAAGCTCCTAGAAACCAGTTCCTGAGAAACTTTGTAACAAAGAAACACAGAAAACAGTTTAGTCATTCAATAATAGAGAATCATTTACATCTGTGTTGGTTACCCATTGTTGTTTTCTTTGTAAAATGAGTTACAAACATAGTAACTAGTTACCAATACTAAAATTGTAATTTGTTAATGATACATACAAATGAATTTGAGTATATGTATGTTACCACTATGATCACATTGCTGTTCCCACTTGCATTCCAATATGCAGGGGGCAGTGTGTGTTTGACTCCCCATGAGAGCCACAGGCCCTGGGACACCGTAAGCACTCAGATGTCTGCGTGATGAATGGGAGTGAAGTAGAACTGTAAATATACTGGCTATTCCCACAAGACTGGACTGTGTACCTGAGGGTCATGAAATGTGTCTTTCAATAAGGAAAAATGGTTGAACAGTACTGGACTAAATAAACAAAATACAATCGTACATTGGAGTACTAGGCAGCCATTTAAAAATGTTGTGGCCAGGTGTGGTGGCTCATGCCTGTAATCCCAGCACTTTGGGAAGCCGAGGCGGGTGGATCACTTGAGCTCACGAGTTTGAGACCAGCCTGGGCAACATGCAAAACCCTGTCTCTACAAAACATACAAAAATTAGCCAGACATGGTGGTGCACGCCTGTGGTCCCAGCTGCTCAGGAGGCTGAGGTGAGAGGATGGCTTGAGCCTGGGAGGCCGAGGTTATAGTGAACTGAGACTGCATCACTGCACTCCAGCCTGGGCGACAGAGTGAGACCTTGTTTCAAAAAATTAAATTAAAAAATAAAATAAAAATATTGTTGTATTATTTCATTTTCATTTAAAGAAAGCAAGCAAGTGGTCAGGCGCAGTGACTCACGCCTGTAATCTCAGCCCTTTGGGAGGCCAAGGCAGGCAAATCAGGAGGTCAAGAGATCGAGACCATCCTGGCCAAAATGGTGAAACCCCATCTCTACTAAAAATACAAAAATTAGCTGGGCGTGGTGGTGTATGCCTGTAGTACCAGCTACTTGGGAGGCTGAGGCAAAAGAATTGCTTGAACCCAGGAAGCGGAGGTTGCAGTCCAGCCTGGACAACAGAGCAAGACTTTGTCTCAAAAAAAAAAGGAAGGACGGATGGACAGACGGACGGACACACAAGCTAGTGAGTGGCAGAGCCAGGATTCAAAGTCAGGAGGTCCTGCCTTAGATCCATGCTCATAATCAACAGGCTAATTGCATAGTAAGATTATGGGAGACTTTATCTTCTTTCTGCTCTTCTAAATGTTCTGTAATGAACATATATTACTTTTTTCTTTTTCTTTTCTTTTTTTTTTTTTTTGAGACTAGTCTCACTCTGTCATCTAGGCTGGAGTGCAGTGCCGCGATCTTGGCTCACTGCAACTTCCACCTCCTGGGTTCAAAAAATTTTCCTGCCTCAGCCTCCCAAGTAACTGGGACTACAGGCACACATCACCATGCCCAGATAATTTTTGTATTTTTAGTAGAAACAGGGTTTCACTATGTTGACCAGGCTGGTCTCGAATTCCCAACTTCAAGTGATCCACCTGCCTTGGCCTCCCAAAGTGCTGGAATTACAGGTGTGAGCCACCATGCCTGGCCACTTTTTTTTTTTTTCCAAATGGAAAACTTATATCAAAACATATGTTACTTTTACAATCAGAAACCTAAAAGACTATGATAATGGAGTACTAGCTTACGAGTAGACTCCTCTCCACTTAAGATGAAAATCAGGCCGAGTACAGTGGCTGACGCCTATAATCCCAGCACTTTGGGAGGCCAAGGTGGGTGGATCACTTGATGTCCAGCCTTGCCAACATGGTGAAACCCTGTCTCTACTAAAAATACAAAAATTGGCCAGGCATGGTGGTGCATGCCTGTAATCCCAGCTACTTGGGAGGCTGAGGCAGGAGAACTGCTTAAACCTAGGAGGCAGAGGTTGCAGTGAGAGGAGATTGTGCCAGTGTACTCCAGCCTGGGCAACAGTGCAAGAACCTGTCTCAAAAAAGAAAAGAAAAGCAAATCAGATTTCTGGAAGTCAAGACTATTTTCTTTTTTTTTTTTTTTTGTGAGACGGGGAGTCTCGCTCTGTCACCCAGGCTGGAGTGAGGTGGCGTGATCTCGGCTCACTGCAAGTTCCGCCTCCTGGGTTCACGCCATTCTCCTGCCTCAGCCTCCCGAGTAGCTGGGACCACAGGCACCCACCACCACGCCCGGCTAATTTTTTGTATTTTTAGTAGAGACGGGGTTTCATCATGTTAGCCAGGATAGTCTCGATCTCCTGACCTCGTGATCTGCCCGTCTCGGCCTCCCAAAGTGCTGGGATTACAGGCGTGAGCCACTGCGCCCGGCCCAAGCCTATTTTCATGGCTACCCACATTTGGGGCTTGCCAAAGATGGGCTTGGCAGCTTTCCCTACTTGGGCACGGGCCCAGGAGGTCAAGAACCCAGCAGGAGGGGCTCCAAACCTTAGTCAGTCTTCCTTTCCCTACTGAACATTCCTACAGCTCTCCTCTGACTCACTTGAGCTTGCTTTCCACAGGAAAGAAAAAACCGAGTCATCCCATGTGGCAATGCTGGACCAGGAACGATATGAGGATTCTCACCTGGGAAAATACCGGCGGATCTACCCTGGGCCTGACACAGAGAAGTATGCCCGCTTCTTCAAGCACAATGGCTCCCTCTTCCAGGAGACTGCTGCTTCCAAGGCCAGAGAGGAGTGTGCCAGGTACTTTGACCGACATTCTCCTCTGCACACCTAGGTGGGTCAAGTCCTGAAGCTGCATTGCTTCCCAGCAGGGGAAGAGGAAGTCAGACACTTGAGCAGAGGAATGGAGCTATAAATCCTATCAGACTCTTAGTGACTCTTTTCAGTTTAGTAGGTTTCCTGTCTTCCCCCGTCATTGCTCTCCCATCAGTCCTAAGAACAGATTATAATTTCCTACTCTTTCCCCATCCCCATTTTTCCTCACCCCTCTTCTTCCCAACACCATTTCTCTAGTGTCTGAAGCTGCTGTGTCTTGTCAGGCAGCAACTGGAGGAGATCCGCCTTAAGCAGGAACAGCAGGAGACCTTGGGCAGTAAGAGGCAAAAGGCCAAGGACCAGAACCAGGGTGAATCAGCTGGGGAGAAAAGCCAACCCAGGGCAGGGCTCCGGAGCCATTCCACCCGCTTGGCTTACAGGAACCACAGCTGGGAGAAAGAGGTGCCAGGGGTTTTGTGGCTCTTATCTTTCTGCGGGAAAATGGGTTGGGACAACTAGAGAGGGGAATGAATCTCTGCTGTCCTCTCCCCCCATGCACAAGAGAGAGAGGAGTTCCTAATCAGTAAATTGAATCTGATCCTTTGGAAGATGAAGTGAGAGAATGGACAGGAAAAGGAACTGTCCTGGGTCAGGGAAGGGATGAGGGTAGAGTGGGCAGGAGGCCTGCAGCCATCCTGGGCGATGGTTTGGGACTCATCCTTGGAGATCCTGCATTTATCTCTCATGTACCTTGTAGCTGCTGCCAGGACAGCTGGACACCATGAGGCCTCAACAAATTGTGGAAGAGGAGGAGCTGGAGCGGATGAAGGCCCTGCTACAAAGGGAGACTCTCATCCGAAGCTTGGGTATTGTAGAGCAGCTCACCTGTCTGCAGCACCCTGGCCCCCAGGGCCAGAAAAAACTTCATGAGAGTCGGGTGAGGGTCCCTGTGAAGCCTCCCAGAGGAAAAGGGAACAAGGGCTGTCGTCCCAACACATGGTGGTGGTCTCAACAAAGGAGGCTTGTGTGATGGTATCTGTCAGTGGAGCCTGGGAAAGCAGAGTGCACTAGCTGGACCTTGGGAGAGGGTCTGTTGATTCCTTTTACGTCTGTTCCCAAGCTCCTTTGTTTTAGATATGACATACAGCAAAGTGTAGCTCCAAACTTTCTCATTTACAGGAAACCTGCTCTCTATATTCCTGTCCCCAAATAACCCCACACTCATGACTGACAAATAACAAGGCCACCACCCTCAGTGGCTTCTGTATAATTTTCTCCCTAGCACTGTCAGTGCCCTGGCTCTAATGGGAGATAAGTAAACAGATTTGGGCCAACAAAAGAGCTGCTGCTTTCACTATTCCCTGGGCTAGTAGCAAACCTGTTGGGTTTACTGTTTTTGTTGAACCTCAAAGGAGTATCTGGTTAAATAGTGGCCATGGCCTAGATTTTTTTTCAGTTACCTCCTTCGTCCAACGCTCCATCCAAACTCACATAAAAATGTGGTAAGGGGCTGCTCTTCTCCTCTAGCCTAGATTTCGTTAGGACAGGCTAGGCAGTCAAAAACTGAAACCTGGGAGTCTGGTTCTATTTGTGCTCCTAAGAGGGGCTGCCACAGAGCAGGGCCCTCCTCATTTGCTGCATCCAGTTCTGCCCCATAAATCGATCCCCAGGATCTTAGGGGCACTGCCAAGCATGAATGCTGCAATCCCACATGTTCCCTGGTGCCATCTGCAGCCCAAGAACTTCACCTGGACAGGAGAGCCGGCAGCCATCAACTCCTGTTCATTGTCAATGAAGAAGGCTGGGAGGCGCTATTTTTCCAGTGCCAGAATCAGGCTGACTAGCCGTAAGTATGCAAAACTATCTTTGGTCATTTTGACCTGTGTAAATCCCACTAGCAAGTATAGAGCTTGGATGCCCCCAAAATATAAGGCACTTCCACCGGTGTAAGAATGGGGAAGTTAGGGTACCCATTTATTTACTCCTTTCTTTTTTGTTTTCTTTTCTTTTGTTTTTTTTTTCTGAGACAAGGTCACGCTCTGTCACCCAGGCTGAAGTACAATGGCTTGATCTCACCTCACTGCAACCTCCACTGACAGGCTCAAGTAATTCTCCTGCCTCAGCCTCCCGAGTAGCTGGGACTACAGGCACACACCACCATGCCTGACTTTTATATTTTTTGTTTTCGCCATTTAGCCCAGGCTAGTCTTGAACTCCTGAGCTCAGGTGATCCACCAGACTCAGCCTCCCAAAGTGCTAGGATTACAGGTGTGAGCCACCGCACCAGGACTATTTAATCCTTTCTGTACACTAGACCCTGGTGATAAAAATGGCAGAAATACAGTCCTAGCACTCAACAGAGGTAATAGGAACATGGACAAGTGGACATACCATACCAATTACAATACAGTGTGGGAAAGACAGTGGATTGGGAAGCATGGGATGCCCTTCCTCTGTGTTGGTAATTGGGCCACAGCTGGGAAAGAGGTGAGCCAATCTCTTCTGTGAGTACCAACTCAGGGACATCCATGTTTCCACTGCAGAAGGACAAGCCAGCAGAAGGCTAGAAGCCATAAACCGAGTCCTGGCAGGATCAGTGCCACCCACTTTAACCCCAAAGCAGGGCTATCTTCTGCAACCGGAAAGAGTGGCATCTGACTCATGGACTGAATGCACCTTGCCCTCCATGGTAAACTCTGAACACAGAACAGCCAAGGTTTCCCTCTGCCCTGCGTCTGCACCCGTGCTGCAGCGTTCCAGAGCACTCCTCAACATCAATCAGTTCAGGTAAAAGCAGGAGGGAAGCACTCTACCTCTCCTGGAGAACCTCCCCAGGTTTCCAAAGGGCATTCAATCTTTGCTAAATGAAAGACTGCCACCAAGTTCCTCTTTGAAAAGCCCTGCCCAGGAACCCCATTTGTAAAAGGCAAAATACAAAGACACCAAGAATTCCTCAATAACCTAAGATTAACTGGGGATCAGTAAAGACTAGAAGATGAAGAGGCGCCAAGGCCAGCCATGTACTCATTTCTGCTTATCAAGCCTTAGCCTGGGTTTATCGCTAGGTGATGGGTCTGAACCCTAGGTGCGGCCCGGGGCTGGAGGTCATCCAGGAGACAAAGAGCCCCTTTCCCAGAGAAGCCGAGTGCCCAAGGCACTGGGCTGTCGCCGTCAGAAGACTGCCGAGCGGAAGCCCTGCCCACCAAGGTGGCGGAGACAGGCAGGCCTGGGGAGCCGCTGGGGCGGAGGGACGGCTCTTGGAAACTGAATCCGTACTTTAATTAAAATTTATGCAGTTTTCCAGGAGCGTCCTGTACCTCATTTCGGCCCTCACGTTTCAGCCAAGCCCTCTCCACAGCTACAGCCAGAAAGGGTGGGCCACTGAGCAGCGTGAGACCAGATCTCACGGCCACCAAATGAAGAGGGAAATGCTTGCTACTACCCAGCTTCCGGCCCGCCCCTTCCACTTCCGGCCTTACCCGGCTACTTCCGCTGCTGTTTCGTAGCAGACTGCTGAAGGCTGGTTTGCGTCGACATGGCGGTTTCCCTGAGTGTCTTGCTGGGGGGGCGCGTTTGCGCTGCCGTCGCTCGCTGTGGGTTCGCGACCCGGGGGGTGGCGGGCCCAGGCCCTATCGGCCGGGAGCCGGACCCCGATTCCGACTGGGAGCCGGAGGAACGGGAGCTGCAGGAGGTGGAGAGGTACCGGCTTCTCCTCGGGCCCTCAGCTTGAAGCTGGGCCTCGCGTCCCGGCGCCCCAGGCCGCGCCCCCTTGGCGCCGGGTGTCCTGCCGCTGCTTGCGCGGCGGCCCTTGTTTCCTTTTACTGTTAGTCGCGCAGCGTGAGGTGTTCAGCTCCCCAGGGACCACTGGTCCCTTCATTAGTGACGTATTTCATCATTAGTTTAGAGAGTTCGGCATGCTTACAGGCAGTTATTGTTCTAGGTGTTAGCTTTCTGGGTGTACAGAGCAGCTCTAAGCCGGCAACACGGCCCGGTTGCCCTTGCGGTCAAAGAGAAGAGGGCTGGGCGCTCCATGATTTAGCCTGAGGCTCTTCAAACATCCATTCTGCTTCCACGCATGGCTTCTGCCATTGATTCTCTTCCCCCAGCACCCTGAAAGGACAGAAAAAAGCAATCCGATTCCAGAAAATTCGGAGGCAAATGGAGGCGCCTGGTGCCCCGCCCAGAACCCTGACTCGGGAAGCCATGGAGCAGATCCGGTAAGACTCAGGGTACCTTGTTTGTATCTGCTGTGACAAGAAATGAAGGATACTGGAGGCCAGAGCACGGGTTTGGCTTTTTTGATACTGCTTTTATATTTGCATTTACTTTTTATCATTGAAATTTATTATCAGAAAAGTAGAGTAATATAACGAACTTTCCTAAACCTGTCATCATCTAGATTTAATAGTGTATTGTTTTGTTTTTTAAAGACACGTGGTTTCCGCAATCACCTCGAACTCCTGACCTGAAGTGATTCGCCCGCCTCGGCCTCCCAGAGTGCTGGAATTACAGGCATGAGCCACTGCGCCCCGCCTGGTTTTAGTAGTTTTTAACGTTATGACGTGGTTGTTTCATTTTTGCTGAAGTTTTTAAATAGTAAATTGCAGACATCACAACATTTAACCCCTGCATGTAGATCATGACGTTCCCAACCTAAGGTACAGGGATGCTGGTGCTTCCATAGTTAGGTGCATTTTTCTGAAGAGAGGATCTATAATTTAGGAAAAGCTTAAAAGAGATTTTAAGTTTTTTTTGTTTTGAGTAGGTAAAGTGTTACATATGGCTCAACATCCTAACAGTATAACATGGTTTACACATTGAGAATTATTTGTCCCACCCACTCTCCTGTGGGTACTTTTTTTTTTTTTTTTTGGTAAATGGGGGTCTCACTCTGTCGCCAAAGCTGGAGTACAATGGTGTGATCACAGGTCACTGCACCCTCTACCTCCTGGGCCCAAGCAATCCTCCCACTTCGGCCTCCCAAGTAGCTGGGACTACAGGTGCATGCCACCATGCCTAGTTAATTTTGTTTATTTTTTGTAGAGACAGTCTCATCATGTTGCCCATGCTAGTCTACAATTCCAGGGCTCAAGCGATCGTCCCACCTCAGCCTTCTGAAGTGTTGGGATTACAGGCGTGAGCCACTGTTTGCGGCTGTACTATTTTTAATAGTTTTTCTCTACCAAAAACCAGGCTCCATGCCCTGAGCGAGCCACTGCGCCTGGCCCTCAATTCTTTTTTATAGATAGTGTTGTTATATTTTTTTGAGGCAGTATATGACAGTGGTTTTTAATTTTTATTTAAACAATTTTTTCTCCTATCTATTTATTTATTTGACAGAGATGGGGGTCTCACCATGATGACCAGGCTGGTCTCAAACTTCTGGCCTCAACTGATCTTCCCATCTCGGCCTCCCAAAGTGCTGGGATTAGAGGCGTGAGCCACCACGCCTGGCCAGAATGTATTATTTAACCTGTCTTTTCTTATGGGCATTTAGTTGGGTTGTTTCCATTTCTGTTGCTCACTAATAGTGCTCCAGTGAATAACTATGTATATGTATCATTCTACATACCTGCCAGGAGTATTTGTTATATACATTCCCAGAAGTAAGGTTGCCAGGTCAAAAGACAAATGCGTTTGCATTTTGATAAATATTGCTAAGTAGCCCTACTTAGCACATTAGTACATAATACCAATATGTAATACATACTTAGTACATAAATAGTACTTACGTACTATTTTTCATTTCCATCAGAATGACTCTGGAATTGAAATTTAAAATAAAGGGGATTCTGTAGAGCTGGTCAAGATTTTGTGAGCCTGTAGCACCTTCTGGGTCCTCAGTCAGGTCTAATTTCCTCTCTTTTTTTTGTTTGTTTTTTGTTTGAGACAGTCTCACTCTGTTTCCCAGGCCAGAGTGCAGTGGTGAAATCTCAGCTCACTGCAGCCTCTGCCTCTGGGTTCAAGAGATCTTGGGCCTCAGCCTCCGGAGTAGCTGGGATTACAGGTGTGCACCACCACACCTGGCTAATTTTTGTATTTTTAGTAGAGACACAGTTTCACCATGTTGGCCAGGCTGGTCTCAAACTCCTGACCTCAGGTGATCCACCCACCTCGGCCTCCCAAAGTGCTGGGATTACAGGCATGAGCCACCATGCCGGCCTGTCTCCTGTCTTCAACAATAGCTTTTTCAAACCTTCCACCTTCGTACTTATCTCCCTTTTTTGTGGTCAATAAATGTCCTTTTAAGAGAAAAAAACAGTCCAATAAGTAAGAACTTTGAGCTTCCTGGTCTTCCTCTTTGCCCACTACTCTCAAACTTATGCTCTACTCTCATTTCAGAGGAAATGGGAGCCCTTCACTTGTCTGGGACCAATTCTCTGTATGCTTTAGGTCATATTTCTCCCTGCTTACTCAGGAACCTCTGTCCTCAACCTAAAGCTCTCTCTCATTCTTTTATTCCCAGCTGGTTCCCAGGGTACCTACCCTTGGTTTTTTGTTTGTATCACTGCAATAAAACTGCTCTCCTTAAATCCATCAGTGACTTCCTCAGTGCTAGGCTCAAATGACACTTTGTAGTCTTTAGCCTCGTTAAATTCAGCAGCATTTGCCCTTGTAAAAACTGCCTTTTAAATTAAAAAAAATAAAAAAATTAAATAAAGACAGGATTTTGCCATGTTGCCCAACCTGGTCTCCAACTTCTGAGCTCAAGCGATCTGCCTGCCTTGGCCTCCCAAAGTGTTAGGATTACAGGTGTGAGCTACTGCACCCAACTGAAACTGCTTTCTTTTCTCTCTCTCTCTTTATTTATTTATTTATTGCCACTGATTCTCTTTTCGTTTTTTTGTTTGTTTGTTTGAGCCGGAGTCTCACTCTGTCGCCAGGCTGGAGTGCAGTGGCATGATCTTGGCTCACTGCAACCTCCGCCTCCTGGATTCAAGCGATTCTCGTGCCTTAGCCTTCTGAGTAGATGAAATTACAAGTGCACAGCACTATGCCCAGCTAATTTTTTTCTTTTTCTTTTTTTTTTTTCTTTTTGTATTTTTAGTAGAGATGGGGTTTCACCATGTTGACCAGGCTGGTCTTGACCTCCTGACCTCAAGTGATCTGCCTGCCTCAGCCTCCCAAAGTGCTAGGATTACAGGCGGGTGTGAGCCACCATACGGTACAGCCTTTATTTTTATTTTTTTAATTTTACTTTAAGTTCTGGGGTACATGTGCAGAATGTACAGGTTTGTTACATAGGTGTACATGTGCCATGGTGAACTGCTTTCTTAAAATTCTCTTCTCCTTTGACTCCAGGGTACCATTCCCTTCTGATTTTGTTTGTTTGTTTGTTTCTTTGTTTCTAGGGCTGCTTTTCTCAGTTAACTTCCTAGGCTCCTCTTCTACTTCCTATATCTTAAATCTTGTTATTTCTTAGAGTTGTGTCCTTGTCATTTTAGCTCACTCTGCATATTTCCCTGCCTGATGCTAGCCACTCAGTCACCCCTGCTATTGGCTTATGACTTCCAAATCTGTCATCTCCAGTTCATGTTTTTTTCCTGAACTCTAAAGGCATATATTCAACTGTGTACTAGACATCTCTGTTTTGGATATCACCGTTTCCTCAAACTCAACATGTACAAAATACAATTCATTGTTGTTCCCTGACAACTTCATTCTGTTCCTGTTTTTCCTATAACCTGCTAATTAATTACCCAAGCTAAAATCCTGAATCTTGACCTTGATGCTTCTTCCCCCAATGTTTAGTCCCTTAGTACCAAGTTGTACTATTTGACTTTTCTAAAATATTTCTCAACTCACTTTCCTCCTATGCTCCATTGACTATCTCACTTGAGACTGGATTACTGTAACAGTCTCTTGACCAATCTTTCTGCCTATATTTTTGTCACTGAAAAACTACCACTAGGTTGAACTCCTTTTTTTCTTTTTTTAATAGAGATGGGATCTCAGTGTGTTTCCCAGGCTGGTCTCGAACTCCTGGGCTCAAGCAATCCCCCTGCGTCAGCCTCTCAAAGTGCTGGGAGTGAGCCACTGTGCCAGGCTGTAGGTGGAACTTCAAAATGAAAAGTTATCCATGGCATTCCACTGCTTAAAATTTTTCCTTGACTTGCTCTTGCCTTGCGATAAACTCCAGACCCCTAAGTGTGATCTACCTCTTACCTCACTGTCAGTTGAGCTATTCCCAACAAAGGTGATGTGCTACTTTGCATTTCACAAGTGTTCACTTTATCATCATTACCTTTCATATCTCCTTCTCTCCTCCCTTCTGTCAGCTTATTACTCCTTTCATCCTTTCAGACCAACTCTAGCTTGGACTTCATGAAGCAATTCCTGGGCCTGGCTGTAAGTGTTCTTATTCCCTATATCTGAGTCTCCCTCCTGGGGTGCTGTCTTTGCATCCTGTGCTATAACCTTTACCATAATGTCATTCATTGTGTGTGTCCCCACTCCCAAACTATGTAAAGGGAAGGTCAGTTCTGCATCCCCAGGACCTAATGTGGTATTAGATGTCAGTGAGAGGAGCTGAGTTGATATGAAATGAAGTGACCTGACTGACAGTGGTCAGGTGTTGCTCTTGACACACAGGAATGGAACACAGCCATTTAGCTAGCACAAGATAGGGACTACATTTGCGGTTTTTCAAGCCCTGTTTTTTTGTTTTTTTGAGAGATTCTCACTCTGTTGCCCAGGCTGGAGTGCAGTGGCACAATCTCGGCTCACTACAATCTTCACTTCCCAGGTTGAAGCGATTCTTGTGCCTCAGTCTCCCAAGCAGCTGAGATTACAGGCATGAGCCACCACACTTAGCTAATTTTTGTATTTTTAGTAGAGATTGGGTTTCACCACATTGGCCAGGCTGGTCTCGAACTCCTGGGCTCAAGCGAATCACCTATCTCGGCCTCTCAAAGTTCTGGGATTACAGGTGTGAGCCACCATGCCAGGCCTCAACCCCTCTTCTTTATAATACGTATTGCAAGTTAGATGTTCTGATAGGAGCCTTCTTTACAACTTGCAGACCTGCTCCTTCTTCCCATAGGTATTTACGTGAGGAATTTCCAGAGTCCTGGTCAGTTCCCAGGTTGGCTGAAGGCTTTAATGTCAGCACTGATGTGATCCGAAGAGTTTTAAGAAGCAAGTTTGTACCCACGTTGGAGCAGAAGCTGAAGCAGGATCAAAAAGTCCTTAAGAAAGCTGGGCTTGCCCACTCTCTCCAGCAGCTCCGGGGCGCTGGAAATACCTCAGAGCTGCTCCCTGCAGGCCACTCTGTATCAGGTTCTTTGCTTATGCCGGGGCGTGAAGCCTCATCCAAAGACGCGAATCACAGCACAGCTTTGAAAGTGATAGAGTCAGACACTCACAGGACAAATACACCAAGGAGATGGAAGGGAAGAAATAAAGAAATCCAGCACCTGGAGGAGAGCTTTGTGCCTGTTGCTGTACCCCTAGGTCATCCAAGAGAGCTACAGAAGTACTCCAGTGATTCTGAGAGCACCAGAAGAACTGGCAGTGGTGCATTGCCAAGTGATCAGAAGCTGGAGGAGTTGAAGGCAGAGGAGCCGGGTAACTTCAGCAGCAAAGTAGTGCAGAGGGGCCGAGAGTTCTTTGACAGCAACGGGAACTTCCTGTACAGAATTTGAGTCGGGGCTTGGCTTGTGGAGATGCCTTGTGAAACACAGCTGGGCAAGGAATATATATGGAACAGCCTGGATTTCTACATATGGAGAAGCCACCTTGGAATAGGAAGAAGTGTTGAGCCTGGACTGTGGGAGGGAAAAACTGCGTGGATAGATTTCAGACTTCCTGTAGTAGTGCCCCCAATCTGACCTCTGTTGATCTTCAGTACTCACTCTTCTTGCTTGGACTCTCTGTATGTTGAAAACCAGCCATGTTGCATGTGTTGTTACAATTTTCTGTGATACCTGCAATTTATATTTGAGAGGAAGTGAAAAGTTTGCCTTCTGACCTCATTTCCTTCTTGATCAGTGAACACTAACATTTTTGGGACAACTTAGTCAATTGTTTTCCTTACAAGCAAAATAAAGTAAAATGTAGCAGTCTGCTTTTTTGGTGCTCTCTGGGGTAGGATGGTTTACCTGTGAACCTTTGTGAGTGAGGGAAGGACAAAGGCAGAAAGGAAGGATCCTTGGTCAGTAAACGTTGGGAGAGAGATGGAACCAGAGGAATTTCCCAGCAAAGGGCTCTATGCAAAGCATCCGGCTTAGTGATGGATTCTGACAACCAAAAACTGGACGCCCTTCTCTTAGTTGCTGGGGTTCTGGCAAAGATTGGGAAATGAGGGGTTGGCAGAAAATACAAAGCAGGCAAAGGCTTTAGGGCCCTTATAATCTCCAACCACATTTTAAAGTTAATTATATTAAGAGTGGGGCATGGCGGAATGTGCCTACAGTTCCAGTGACTTCGGAGGCCGAGGTGGGAGGATTGCTTGAGCCTCGGAGGTTGAGGCTGCAGTGAGCTATGATTGCACCACTGCACTCCAGCCTGGGGTAACAGAGTGAGACCCCCATCTCTAAATAAAAGTCAATCTTCAGTTATGTCTCATTATACAGTTTCCTTAACCAGATTTCTACAGTGGCGCCATGATGTAGGCAATCCCAGATTAAGAGGTCCCTTTTACAAATAAGGAAATAGACTCTAAGATGGCTGCCAATAAGTGGCAGTGCTGGGACTTAACTCGGGTCTCATCATTAATCCAGGGCTTTTGGAATTCCAGGGATATGGCACTGTCTGCCATAATTTTGTTAATTTACTGATTGTTTTAGAAATACATCTGTTATAACCAGAAATCTGGGGACAGCTTAGTCAATTGGTTTTCCTTACAA
Organism: Papio anubis; assembly: GCF_008728515.1. Lineage (NCBI taxonomy): Eukaryota > Metazoa > Chordata > Mammalia > Primates > Cercopithecidae > Papio > Papio anubis. The sequence goes on along the minus strand of NC_044982.1, from coordinate 105,444,884 downwards.
GCAAAATAAAGTAAAATGTAGCAGTCTGCTCGTTGGTGCTCTGGTGGGATGGTTTACCTGTGAACCTTGGAGAACCGTGTCCTGCTTTCACAATTTACCAGGAAAAATGGCTACTCAGAATTTAAATACGTGTAGGACATTAATGAAAACACCTACATTCCAACTCAGTCATTGCCATTCTAGAATCTTATTGCTATTTCAAATGTCCATTTACAGCAATTAAAATACTGATTACTGTTGCTTTTATCAATTATTGATAACTTGATCATCTGTTCTCAGTATAAATGGCAAAGCCCTATCACATGCTAAGCAAAGTTCTACGATCCAGATACTGGTAATACAATAGTGGGCAGATAGGACCCTTGCTCTCATTCCCCTGTCACTATCATGTAGTTCATAGTAGAAGCTTATCAATATTTTTATGGTTTTATTATAGTGTTTATTTTTTAATTGTTAAAGATGTGTTAGATGCTGTTTGATTGTTTAAATTTGCATTTGTAACTCCTGCAAATCATCTGATCATGCCATACCCTTTTCCCAATGGGCTATAGAAACCTAAAGCCTGTTCTTAAAACTTTGTTTTTTAATTTATTTTTGAGACGGACTCTAGCTCTGTCGCCCAGGCTGGAGTGCAGTGGCAAAATCTCAGCTCACTGCAACCTCCACCTCCCAGGTTCAACTGATTCTCCTGCCTCAGCCTCCCAAGTAGCTGGGATTACAGGCATCTGCCACCATGCCCAGCTAATTTTTGTGTTTTTAGTAGAGATGGGGTTTCACCACGTTGGCCAGGCTGCTCTCAAACTCCTGACCTCAAGTGATCTGCCTGCCTCAGCCTCCTAAAGTGCTAGGATTACAGGTGTGAGCCACTACACCTGGCCTTTATTTCTTTTGAGACAGGGTCTCGCTCTTGTCCACACTGGAGTACAGTGGCTCAATCTCGGCTCACTGCAACCTCCGCCTCCCAGATTCAAGCAATTCTCCTGCCTCAGCCTCCCAAGTAGCTGGGACTACAGGCATGTGCCACCATGCCCAGCTAATTTTTAAAAATATTTTTAGTAGACAGGGTTTCACCACGTTGGCCAAGCTGCTCTCAAACTCCTGACCTCAAGTGATCTGCCTGCCTTGGCCTCCCAAAGTACTGGGATTACAGGCATGAGCCACCACACCCGACCTTTATTTTTATTTCTTTGGAGACAGGGTCTCGCTCTGTCATCCACACTGGAGTGCAGTGACTCAATTTCAGCTGACTGCAACCTCTGTCTCCTGGGTTCAAACTATTATCATTCCTTAGCCTCCTGAGTAGCTGGGACTACAGGCATGCACCACCACACCCAGCTAATTTTTTTTTTTTTTTTTGAGACGGAGTCTCGCTCTGTTGCCCAGTGTGGAGTGCAGTGGCGCAATCTCAGCTCACTGCAAGCTCTGCCCCTGGGGTTCACGCCATTCTCGTGCCTCAGCCTCCCGTGTAGCTGGGACTACAGGTGCCCGCCACCATGCCCGGCTAATTTTTTTTTTTTTTTTTTGTAGTTTTAGTAGAGACAGGGTTTCGCTGTGTTAGCCAGGATGGTCTCTATCTCCTGACCTCGTGATCTGCCCGTCTCGGCCTCCCAAAGTGCTGGGATTACAGGCGTGAGCCACCGCGCCCAGTCTAATTTTTTATTTTTAGTAGAGTCAGGATTTCACTATGTTGGCCAGGCTGGTCTCAAACTCCTGTGCTCAGGTGATCTGCCCGCTTCGGCCTCCCAAAATGCTGAGATTACAGCGTGAGCCACCACGTGAGACAGGCAGATCACCTGAGGTCAGGAGTTTGAGACAAGCCTGGCCAACATGGCAAAACCCTATCTCTACTAAAAATACAAAAATTATCTGGGTGTGGTGGCAGATGCCTGTAATCCCAGCTACTGGGAAGGCTGAGGCAGGAGAATTGCTTGAACCCGGGAAGCAGAGGTTGCAGTGAGCCGAGATTGTGCAACTGCACTTCACCCTGGGTGACAGTGAGACTCCATCTCAAACACACACCTCCAATGCTCTTTCTCAAATACCATGGCTACCCTTCTTCCTGCTTTACTTCATCTGTCACACAGTAATATATACTCATTAAAGAAAAAGACAAGCAAAATGAAAACAAAAGTCATCCCTAATCCCACTGCTGAAGAGTTACTATCTTACCAACATTTTTCTAAGCATATGTACAACTTTAAAACAAGCACAAAAGAATAATATTGCGCCGGGCACGGTGGCTTACGCCTGTAGTCCCAACACTTTGGGAGGCCGAGGCGGGTGGATCACTTGAGGCCAGGATTTCGAGACTAGCCTGGCCAACATGGTGAAACCCTGTCTATATTAAAAATACAACAAGGAGCGACTCCCCGCCGCCGCCCGGGCCCGCGCGCTCCTCCGCCCGGCCCCACACCGCGCCCGGCCCCACACTGCGGGTCAACGTGATCCGCTGCAGCCTGGCCTGCGAGCGCTGCCGCTGGATCCTGACCCTCCTCCTACTCAGCGCCATCGCCTTGGACATCATAGCCCTGGCCGGCCGCGGCAGGCAGCAGTCAAGCGACCACGTCCAGACGTCCTTGCTATGGTGGAGATGTTTCCACGAGGGCAGCGACGGCAGCGGGTCCTAAGAGGACGGCTGCTAGAGCCTCATGGAGTACGCGTTGGGTAGAGCAGCAGCTGCCATGCTCTTCTGGGGCTTCAGCATCCTGGTGATCTGTTTCATCCTCTCCTTCTTCTTCATCCTGTGTGTACCCCAGATGCTTGTCTTCCTAAGAGTGATTGGAGGTCTCTTTGTCTTGGCTGCTGTGTTCCAGATCATCTCCCTGGTAATTTACCCCGTGAAGTACACCCAAACCTTCAACCTTCAGGCCAGCCCTTGCTGTCACTTACATCTATAACTGGCCCTACGGCCATGGGTGGGCAGCCACGATTATCCTCATCAGCTGTGCTTTCTTCTGCTACTGCCTCCCCAACAATAAAGATGACCTTCTGAGCAATACCAAGCCTAGGGACTTCTACACATCCGCCTAACTTGGGAACGAGCGTGGGAGAAAATCGCCACTGCCAAGATGGATTCCAGAAAAAGAAACTGTTTGTCTAGGCTACTTTGAACCTATTTTTTGGCAGTGTTCATAGTCAAAAATGCTAAAATAATTTGGGAGAAAATATTTTTAAAGTAGTGTTATAGTTTTATGTTCACCTTTTATTATGTTTGGTGAAGTTGTGTATTTTTACTAATTACCTATATTATGCCAATATTTCCTTATATCTACCCATAACATTGATGCTACATTTGTAAGATAATATGAACATGAAACTTAACACTTTATAAGGTAAAAATGAGCTGGTTTCCAAGATTTAATAATCCGATCAAGTTCTTGTTATTTCCAAATAGAATGAACTGGGTCTGTTAAGGGCTAAGGAGAAGAGGAAGGTAATGGTAAAAATTGTCAATGACTGGCTGGGTGTGGTGACTCAAGCTTGTAATCTCAGCACTTTGGGAGGCTGAGACAGGCCGATCACCTGAGGTCACGAGTTCAAGACCAGCCTGGCAAACATGGTGAAACCCTGTCTCTACTGAAAATACAAAAATTAGCCGGGCGTGGTGGCACATGCCTGTAATCCCAGCTACTGGGGAGGCTGAGGCAGGAAAATCGCTTGAACCGGAGAGGTAGAAGTTGCAGTGAACTGAGATCGTTGCATTGCACTCCAGCCTGGGCAACAGAGCAAGACTCTGTCTCAAAACAAACAAAAATTGTCAATGACCAAACATTCTGAAAGAAATGCCAAAAAAAGCTTTTTTTTTTCAAGACTTCAAACGATTTAAAGAAGCAAAATAGTTTCCTAAATGCATATTGTTTGTGAGAATTTCTCACTAATATCCTGAATAATAATTTTTTTTTTTTTTGAGAGAGAGTCTTGCTCTGTCGCCCAGGCTGGAGTGCAGTGGCGTGATCTTGGTTCACTGCGAGCTCTGCCTCCCGGGTTCACGCCATTCTCCCGCCTCACCCTCCCGAGTAGCTGGGACTACAGGCACCCGCCACCAAGCCTGGCTGATTTTTTATATTTTTAGTAGAGACAGGGTTTCACCGTGTTAGCCAGGATGGTCTCGATCTCCTGACCTCATGATTCGGCCACCTCAGCATCCCAAAATGCTGGGATTACAGGTGTGAGCCACTGAGCCCGGCCCTGAATAATTCATTTTTGCTAAGCTTCATGTTGACTCTATATATCATCTAAGAAAGTATTGTTTCGTGGTCCAAACCTGTTGCCATGGTTAGTAAGACTTTCTTAGGTGTGAAATATTTAGATGAAATTTTCTCTTTTAAAGTTCTGTAGCCGGGCGCGGTGGCTCACGCCTGTAATCCCAGCACTTTGGGAGGCGGAGGCGGGCGGATCACAAGGTCAGGAGATCGAGACCACAGTGAAACCCCGTCTCTACTAAAAATACAAAAAATTAGCCGGGCGCGGTGGTGGGCGCCTGTAGTCCCAGCTACTCAGGAGGCTGAGGCAGGAGAATGGTGTGAACCCGGGAGGCGGAGCTTGCAATGAGCCGAGATCGCGCCACTGCACTCCAGCCTGGGCGACAGCGCGAGACTCCGTCTCAAAAAAAAAAAAAAAATAAAAAAAAATAAAGTTCTGTATAGGGTTAGGGTGTTGGAAAATGCTATATTAATAAATCTGTAGCGTTTTGTGTTTATATGTTCAAAACCAGAGTAACTGGATTGAAAGATGGACTGATAGATCTAATCTATCAGTCTAATTTATCATGACTGATAGATCTGGTTAAGTTGTGTAGTAAAGGATTAGGAGAGCCATTCCAGTCACAAAAGTGCCTCTAAAACAGTCTAAGGAGAAAAATGGCTTGCTTTTCTAAACTTCAGATTTATCTGGGCTCTAATCATGTAGACAGGCTTCTGACAGATTGCAACTGTCAGTAGAAACCTACATATAGTTAAAATCCTGGTCTTTCTTGGTAAACAGATTTAAAATGTGTGATGTAAAACATGCCACAGGAGAATTCAGGGATTTGAGTTTCCCTGAATAGCATATATATGATGCATCAGATGAGTTATTACTATTTTTTACCATTTCTACTTACATAATGAAAAACAATTCATTTTAAATATCAAAGTATTATTTTGTAAGTTGTAGAAAAGGGCAATTGAAGTTTTCATTATGAAGTTTTCCCAATAAACCAGGAATTCTAAACTTGAAGAGAAAAATAGAATTCGCCAGATGTGGCTGCACAGGCCTGTAATCCCAGCCACCCAGGAGGCTGAGGCAGGAGAATCACTTGAACCTGAGAGGCAGAGGTTACAATGAGCCGAGACTGCACCACTGCACTCCAGCCTGGGTGACAGAGACTCTGTCTCAAAAAAAATAATAATGAAAATAATATTGGGATTATACTGTATGCTCAGGTGTACATTCTTTCTTACATGTATTGTGAATATATTTTGACAATAAATATCTTTACTTCACTTAAAATAATCACCTCATATTTTGTTTTATGGAATACAATATTATTTTGTTGTATGAAGTCAAATATTAGATTGAACCATATATCTGATCTTTTTTTTTTTTTTGAGACGGAGTTTCGCTCTCTTGCCCAGGCTGAAGTGCAGTGGCGCGATCTTGGCTCACTGCAACCTCCGCCTCCCGGGTTCACACCACTTGCCTGCCTCAGCTTCCCAAGTAGGTGGGACTACAGGCGCCCGCCACCACACCCAGCTAATTTTTTGTATTTTTAGTAGAAAGGGGGTTTCACCATGTTAGCCAGGATGGTCTCGATCTCCTCACCTCGTGATCCGCCCGCCTCGACCTCCCAAAGTGCTGAGATTACAGGCGTGAGCCACCGCGCCCGGCCTATCTGACCGTTTTCTACCTATAAAAATAGCAGTTGCCTGTAGTCCCAGTTACTTGGGAGGCTGAGGCAGGAGGATCCCTTGAGCACAGGCGTTCAAGACTGCAGTGAGCTATATAATTATTCCTTTGTTGTGGGACATTTAGATCATTTCTAAATTTTCACCAGTGTTGTGATAAACCTCTTTTAACGAATCTTTTTGGTCTTGTTTATTGACATATAATTTTATCATTTCCTTAGAATTCCCAGAATTAGAATTGGTGGGTCAAAGAATAGATACTTTTTTTTTTTTTTTGAGACAGAGACTTGCTCTGTCACCCAAGCTGGAGTGCAATGACATGATCGCAGTTCACTGCAACCTTTGCCTCCTGGGTTCAAGCGATTCTCCTGCCTCAGCTTCCCAAGTAGCTAAGATTACAGGCGCCTGCCACCACGCCCAGCTAACTTTTTGTATTTTTAGTAGAGATGGGGCTTCACCATGTTGGCCAGGCTGGTCTCGGACTCCTCATCTCAAGTGATCCACCCGCCTTGGCCTCACAAAGTGCTGGGATGTCAGGCATGAGCCACTGCACCCTGCTGGGAGGTGACATTTGAACAGAGCCTTGAAGATGCTGTGTGGAAAGTCTGACAGGTGGCCAGGCGTAGTGTCTCATGCCTGTCATCCCAGCACTTTGGGAGGCCAAGGTGAGAGGATCGCTTAAGGCCAGAAGTTTGAGGCCAACCTGGGCAGCACAGTGAGACCCTGTCCCTTAAAAAAAAAAAAAAGAATTAGTAAACCTGGGAGGCGGAGCTTGCAGTGAGCTGAGATCCGACCACTGCACTCCAGCCTGTCACAGCGAGACTCTGTCTCAAAAACAAAAGAAAAAAAGGGAAAAAATTAGGCCAGGTGTGGTGGCTCATGCCTATAATCCCAGCACTTTGGGACGCCAAGGTGGGCAGATCATGAAGTCAGGAGATTGAGACCATCCTAGCTAACACAGTGAAACCCCATCTCTACTAAAAATACGAAAAATTAGCTGGGCGTGGTGGCTGGTGCCTGTGGTCCCAGCTACTCAGGAGACTGAGGCAGGAGAATGGCATGAACCCGGGAGGTGGAGTTGGCAGTGAACAGAGATCGTGCCACTGCACTCCAGCCTGGGTGACAGAGCAAGACTCCATCTCAAAAAGAAAAAATAGCCCAGCGTGGTGGCCCTTGCCTGTGGTCCCAGCTGCTCGGGAAGCTGAGGTAGGAGGATCACTTGAGGCCAGGGAGTTGAGGCTACAATGAGCCATGACTGTGCCACTGCACTCCAGCCTGAGTGACAGAGCAAGACCCTGCCTCAAAAGAAAAAAAAAGTTTGATAGGGCATATGGAACAAGAGACAGGAACAAGAGGGAAGAGCATGAACAAAGGTATTGAAGAGTAGCGGGACACTGTGTTGGGAACTGAGTGGTGTGGACTGCACAGTGGTGGGAGGAAGGGCAGAGGAGAGTTTCCAAAAATAGCTGGGACCAGACTGGGAAAGGCCTTGAATGCCTTCCCAAGGAGTTAGGAATTTATTCCATACCTGGTGCCCATGAAGGAAGCAGATTGCTTCAAGGTTAAGCTCAGGCTTTGGAGACAGACTCTCCGGGTTTGGATTCAGGCCCTGCCACTTATTAGCCATGGGGCTGGGCTCACCCAGCCTCAATTTCCTCATCTGTAAAATAGGAGTAATAATCACAGGATTGTTGTGGGGTTTCAATGAGGGAATGCGTGTAAAATGCTTAGTACAGTTACTGTCACTTATTTCTCAATAACTGCTGGCTTTGGTCATCAATAAAAGAGAGAAACAACATTATCAGATCTGTATTTAGAAGGCATTCTGGCAGATAGGGACAGATTTGGACCAAAATCTCAAGCCAGTATTTTTCAAGGGTACACTAAACCTTGGTACATATCTAATTATAATACATTTTTTAAAAGCGTTAAATGAGTATAGTTGAAACTGCAGAGTTTTTTTTTTTTTCTTTTTCTTTTTCTTTTTTTTTTTTTTTGAGACAGAATCTAACTCTATTGCCCAGGATGGAGTGCAATGGCACGGTCTTGGCTCACTGCAACCTCTGTCTCCCAAGTTCAAGCAATTATCCTGCCTCAGCCTCCCAAGTAGCTAGGACTATAGGCACGTGCCACCACACCTGGCTAATTTTTGTATTTTTAGTAGAGCTGGAGTTTCACCATGTTGGCCAGGCTGGTCTTGAACTCCTGGCCTTGTTATCCACCCGCCTTGGCCTCCCAAAGTGCTGGGATTACAGGCATGAGCCACCATGCCCAGCCAGTTCTTTTTTTAGGAAAGTCATTTTAGTACACATGGCTAGCCACACATGGCTTGACATGGTGGGCGTGCTGGCATCCAGAGAAAGAGAGAGCCAAAGCTGTCCATCTTGCAGACCGATGGGAGGGAGCCAGGACACAGCTGGGCTTGCTCATGCCCAGAGAGAGAACGAGTTAAGCTGCTTACACTGAAGGCAAGGGAGAGTCAGCTGCGCAGCTCTGTGTGGGGGCAGCTGGCTCAAGCAGGGCAAACAGTGTTAAGAGTAAGCTCCTAAGAGGAGAGCTAGTGTAAGAAAGCTGTTAATGAGAGCTGCTGCTGAATAAAACTATCTTTCACCTGCCTACAGCCCCCTGGAGTGTTCTTTCTGTTTACCCACCCACTCCCCTCAGACTTCAGCATGAGCAGGACCTGGACTCTGGGATCTGACACACATCTCTACTGAAAATACAAAAATTAGCCGGTATAGTGGTACATGCCTGTAATTCCAGCTACCAGGGTGGCTGAGGCACAATGATTGCCTGAACCCAGGAGTCAGAGGTTGCAGTGAGCTAAGACCACGTCACTGTACTCCACCCTGGGCAAGAGAACCTGACCCTGTGTCAAAACAAAACAAAGTTAAAGACCATTTGTCCAGTATAAACTCTTTCAAAATATATACTCAAGCATAGAAAAGTCTAGAAATGTCATCAATGGTAATTTCAGGAAAGAATGTTAAGGTGATGTTTTTTCTGCATTTTTTTTCTTTTCTTTTTTGTTTTTTTTTTTTTTTTGAGATAGGCTCTTGCTCTGTCACCCAGGCTGGAGTGCAGTGATGCAATCAGGCCTCACTGCAGCCTCGACCTCCCAGGCTTAAGCCATCCTCCCACTTCAGTCTCTTAAGTAGCTGGGACTACAGGCACAAGCCACCACACCTGGCTAATTTTTGCATTCTTGTATTTTTTGCAAAGATGGGGTTTTGCCATGTTGCCCAAGCTAGTGTCAAGTGATCCGCCCACCTTGTCCTCCCAGAGTGCTGGGATTACAAGTGTGAGCCATGTGTGCCAGGCCTACATTTTCTTTTCTATAATAACCATGACCCTGGGTTTCATGTACCAACATTTTCTAACAATAATATTTACAAAGCATACTATGAAAAATGTTCAGAGAAAAGAATATACAACTGTAAAAATCATATATAACTAGTTTTCTTTTTGTTTGTTTGTTTTTAAAGCCAAAAAAGAAACAAAGTAGATTGTCCAGGGAGATAGTTATTTCCACTTCGTATTTCTCTGGTGAACTCATTAGGAACTCTAAAAAGTTCCAGGAGGTCCAGGCACGGTGGCTCACACCTATAATCCCAGCACTTTGGGAGGCTGAGGGGGCAGATCACGAGGTCAGAAGATTGAGACCATCCTGGCTAACACGGTGAAACTCCGTCTCTACTAAAGATACAAAAAATTAGCCAGGCATGGTGGCAGGTGCCTGTAATCTCAGCTACTCGGGAGGCTGAGGCAGGAGAATCGCTTGAACCTGGGAGATGGAGGTTGCAGTGAGCCAAGATCGTGCCACTGCATTCCAGCCTGGGCGACAGAGTGAGAATCCACCTCAAAAAAAAAAAAAGTTTCAGGAGTAGAATCATTGGGTCAAATTACCCTGGCTTTAAGTTCTGGTTCAGAGAATTTTAACAACTTACATTGTCACCAGCAAGGTCTTTGACTATATGAGCAACTCTCACCTTAAAGTATTTCTCATCTGACATTAGCTGCCCGGCTTTCCGCGGATACGTTGACTCCAGGAGGCTCCTTGAGTTCTGTGTATTCGGCTGGCCTCCGGTGGCCCCATTACTATTTTCTGCCAGGTAAATGTCAGTTACCTGCACACAGATCTCATCACTCATGATATGCTGCAGCTTGAATCAAAGGCAAGCTGTTAGTGAAGACAAAAAACATTTCTCCACTACACAGTCAATGTTCCTTTAACTGATCCAGTCACTCCACTCAAAAAAGGTTTTGGGTTTTTTTTGGCTGGCAATTTTAGAAAATTAATCACACAAACCACTGTATCATTTTCTCGGAGAATAATCAAGCCAAGATTTTCAACCATATCAGTGGTCCATTGTAAAACTTTCATATCTATTTAAAATAAAATCATAGAATAGGTTTGTGTGCTGTTTAAAATTCTAAGAACAACTTTAAAATAATTTTCCATGGGTAATATTTTTATTGCATTTTAAATGTAATAATTTGCTTTTACAACAATTAAATTAAATGCAACAATTTGCTTTTACAAATATTCTCTCTCATTTGATCCTCACAACTACCCTGGGAAGCAGGTTGGAGAGAGAGTTGGGCCTGTTAGGAGAGAGATTTACACAATGCATAAGAAAGCTCACTGTGAGCCAGGGCAAGGAGGGGAGCCTTGGAGAATCATGAATGCAATATCTATGTCTATATTCCCAGACCAACAGCAAAGCCTGAAACTCATTAGGTATTTAAGAAATAGCTGCTGAGTTATTGCCTAGGGGTGCTCAGCTGAAGAAGCAGGGTTGGGACTAACAGTCAAGCTTCCTGACTCCTAGCCCAATACTTCTCCAAACACACCACTTATTTTTCTGTATCTGATAGAAAGTAAAGTGCTTAAGTTGTACATAATGTTAACTCACTTTCCATACAGACTGGCAAGTTGACTATGGTAGCTTGTGACAATCTTAGGAAACTAATTACTAGAAAGTTGAACCTTTCAGAGTTCTCATTCTCATGTCATATGCTATTTCTATTGTGAAATAAAAATCCTTCCAAATGAAACTTTACCCATCAAAATGACAGAGAAGTGAAAAATAGATACAAGAAGAAATGAAATGTTTATTTCAATATCCCGGTTGACTAACGTAAAATTATCATAACCACCAAGCCATTCTATTTTTAGGAAGATACATTCTTTTTGAAGTGTTAGGAACTATGATAACTATTTATTTATTTATTTATTTTTGAGACAGAGTCTTGCTCTGTCGCCCAGGCTGGAGTGCAGTGCTGATCTGGGCTCCTGCAAAGCTCCGCCTCGGAGTTCATGCCATTCTCCTGCCTCGGCCTCCTGAGTAGCTGGGATAACTATTTATTCTTAACTTTAAGTCCTAAATAGATCGAGTATGTATATTAGTAGATAACTGGACACAGAGCGGGGTCAGAAGGGTGACTGGTATGGCAGAAAGAGTGCAGTATCTCCGGTATGGACAATGAGTCAGATAATGGATCCTGATACAACCATTCAGAAATAATGCTTATGAGTGCCAGTACCAGGGAGAAAGCTTAAAATACAGTATTTTAGAGAGAAAAAAGGCAAGTTGGAAAAAAATACATGGAAAGCATGACTTCAGTCATGCATAGAGATGCTTCTACTTTAAACCCTTTTTTTTTTTTTTTTTTTTTTTTTTGAGACAGGGTCTCGCTCTGTCACCCAGGCTGGAGTGCAGTGGCACGGTGATCTCGGCTCACTGCAGCCTCAACTTCCTGGGCTCAAGCAAGCCTCTCACCTCAACCTCCTAAGTAGCTGGGACTACAGGCATGTGCCACCACACCCAGCTAATTTTTTGTATTCTTAGTAGAGATGGGGTTTTGCCATGTTGCCCAGTCTGGTCTCAAATTCCTGAGTTTAAGTAATCCACCTGCCTCGGCCTCCTAAAGTGCTGGGATTACAGCACATAAGCCACTGCCTCTACTTTATACTTTCTTGTTGAAGTAGACTGTATTACTGATTCCCCACTCATGCCCTCTTTTTGGATATCTGGCTCCGCCTCAAATCTCTGGAAAGGGCAGCACTACAAATCCAGGGACAACCAGGGAACTCCCACCCTTGCTGCTAGGCAGACCAGTCTGTGGCTTACAGTTTAAATAGTTGGAAGAAGGACCTGAAATTTGAGGCTGGGGAGGGAGGCATGGGGTTCTAGGCAAGGGAGACATTAGGCCTGGAGCAAGGGACCAGGGGCCTGGACAGGCCACAGAGCACCACAGTGCCCTCACTACCCTATTAATGGGCCAGGAATCTGGAAGCTAGCCACCACATGCCCTCATGCCCAAGGTCTTCCTGCAGGTGGAGCTGAAGAGCCAAGAGGCTCAGAGCAGCGAGACCAGTACCCGGGTCACCTGCAGCAGTACCTGCTTATCAGCGGTGGCCACCATCGCTTAGCCTGACCTCTGAAGAGGTGCTGCTGAGCAGTGCTGCTGCAAACCCAGCTCCTGGACCAGCTGCAGCAGGAAGCTCAAGGCAAAGTGGTAGCTAAGATGGCCCACCAAAAGTTGCAGGAGACCCAGGGGAGGGAGTTGCTGAGGACAGGGCCCCAAGAGGGACAACCTGGCAACCTCCGTGCCTTCTCACCCTCTTTCCTGGCCTCTTAGGAGCACCTGGAAGCTACCAGCCAGCAGAAACAGCAGCTAAAGCCAGGTTGAGCCTCATGGCTCTCCCTGGGGAAGGTACGGGAGACCACTCGGAGGAAGAGGCGAGAGCCCCAGGAGGAAAGGGGGACTGTTAGCAGCATAGGATTGAGGAGTTGGAAGAGACCTTTAACACAGCTGGTCATTATGCCGACCGGGTGTCCGCGCTAAGTTCGGTATCAATATGGTGACCTCCTGGGAGCAGGAGGCCATCAGGTTGCCTAAGGACGGGAGAACTGGCCCAGGTCAGAAAGGGACCAGGTCAGGACTCCGGCACCAATCGGTAGTGGGACTGTGCCTGGGCAGTATAGCAAGATCTTGGTTCTTAAAAGTAATAATACAGAACAGCTCATTCCCCTCTGGGAATGGGCTGGCTCAGGGCTACACAGTGAGGGTGGGGGCAGAGGTGGGCCCCCACTTCCCTTGTTGGGTTGTCTGAGGACCCCTCTGGCCACTCCCTAGAAGGGATGGAGGAGGACATCTGGACAGTGAGGAGGAGGAGGCACCTCAGCCCATGCAGGACATCCCTGAGGACCGGGAGAGCCAGGAGGTCAGGTGAGCCTGACTTTCCCTGCCCCTACTTTGTCACCTTCCTCGCTGGTCCCTCCCAGATCCCCTTATGTTCTTGGTTTCCTGCCTTCTCTGATTTCTGTGACTTTCACTCCTTCTGGGAGCCAGTGGTCAAACACCATTTCACCTGTGACCAACAGGTGCACACTCTGAGCCCCATGGGAAGGGCTGGGCGCCCACCCCTGCCCCGGGTTGTTCTGTGTATGTCCTTACAAGAATACCTTCACCTCTTTGCCTCTGCAGGCATTTTTCAAACGACGCTGGAGCCAGTGCCCAGGAAGAGCAAAGGGTGTGCTGCCAGCCCCTGGCTCACCCAAGGGCTTCATCCCAGAGGACCCCAGGGACTGGGGGTGAGTCTGTGTGTGGGGAGACCCACCGAGCCCTTCAGGGGGCCAAGAACGGTGTGGGTGGGGCAAGGCAGGTGGTTCTTGAGATGTGACCCCATTATTTTGGCTCCAGAGCAACTTTATGGAGGACAAGGTGGACCTGAAGGAGCATGGGGAGAAACTAGAGCTTCGATTCATCCACCTCTCGGGACAGACACCATAAGTGAGCGGGAGGCCAGGGTACGGCAGGGGGAGCTGCAGGGCCGTCAGAGGGGCCTCAGCATCTGAGTTGTGTCCTCTCACAGGAAAGTACACCAGACAGGGGGCAGTGCCAAAATGCGTCACTGGGAGAGGAGGACATCATCAGGCTGGCCCAGGACCAGGAGATGCAAGTAGGGTGTGCAACATCTCTGTGGGGGTGGGAGTAGGGGTGAGGGTGAATTTGGGCACTGGCACCGGCATGGCAGCTAAGCACCCCTCCCTCCAGGTGAACCTGCTGGAGCTGCAGGGACAGGTGTTGTGGCTTGTGGGTGACCATAATGAGGGGCACGACAAATTCTTGACCACTGCCCAGAGCCCTGCTGATCAGCCCGCTCTAGGAGCCCCAATCCCGCATTAGCTTGGGTGTGCTGACAAGCAGGGTGGTGGGTAGAGCGCTCAGGCGGGGTGGGCGGGCAGGAGCAGGGGAGGCTCGCACTGACCTCAGATCCCCTCCTCCCTCTGTCTGAAGATCTTCGTGGCTGAGCCTCACTGACAGCGTCGAGCCTGCACCAGGAGAGGCCAGAGAGGGTTCTCCCCACGACAACCCCACAGCACAGCAGATCTTGCAGCTGCTTCCTCTAACGCAGGACTCTCCAGGAGCACCGAGGCTTGGGCAGCAACCCCTGCATGCCATTGTTTTCACAGTCCTGAGATCAGGGAGATAAACATCACCATCATCTAAGAGCTGGTCAAGAAATTTAAAAACAAACAAACAAAAAAAGTTTAGGGGTTAATCTCCTACACAATTCATTTACTTCATTTGAACGTTAGAGCCACTCATGTTTATTTGTGTTTCTAACTTAATATAAATTTATTTGTAAAAATTCAAGTGGGTCTTTCCCTCATGTTCACTATGGCATCCTTTAACATTTTTCTTTTTATTTGATAACTGTAGGTCATTAGCACGCATATCGAGTTTGCCCTATGTGTTGGGAGTTCAAACACGCAAAGACCCACTATATGCACAAAACTGTTCTTGCTGGTTTGGAATAGGCTGCCATGATTTTTTAATGTTATTGCAGCATGTATATTCATTACAGAATTCAGATAAAATTTGCTTATGTTCTGCTAGTATGCTTGATCGACTCCTAATCACAGTGAGCTCTTCATTAGCTCAATATGTGGTTTGCCCTCAAGTGCGCTGTTTATTAGTTTGTAATGTGCCACTGTGAGTAGTGACATTTACAGTTGTTTAAAGATGGAACACTGGAGAGAGCCTTTCTCCCTTTTTCTGTGTATTGGGGATGGGCGTAATAACATTTTGGGCAGATTTTTAAATCTCCCAAAAGAGGAAAGTGGCCTGCTCTGGCAGATGTGTGCAGGATAGAATACGTTTCATTTGTTTTGGAGCCAAGAATGAGTGCGTTACTATGGTACTCCCCTTAGGATTTGTATGTGCTCTGGACTCATGAAGATATTACTCCTTTTTGATAACCTAAAAAGGGATTATCACCTAAAAAGGGATTGTACCACTGTTAATTAGCCAAATTATTTGGTCTAACAGTTTTTCTTTATCATTCTGAAACTGGGTTTTTCTAATACATTGAGAAATTATTTCAAAGGTATTTTGATAGTTCAAATCACTTCACTTTTACCCTGACACATATAAATGTCTAGGAATGACCTTCAGATAGCGTTTAGCATCTGTAACCTATCTGACAATAATGTGTTCATCAGGGACCTATGGATTAAATCACATACCGGCATATTTAAGCTGAATGTCAGTTTGAAAAATAAATGTGCTATATTACCTGAAATACTACTCTTTGTGTAGGTATTTTGTCATAAGTTTAAGAAAAAGCTAAAAAGATGGAAATCCTATGACAATAACTTAAGTCTTTCTTCTAAGTGTATGCAGTCATTTGCAATACCTCATTCAGCCAAGTATTTGTTCTCTTCCTCATTCAGTATAAGGCAGCTTTCAATTTGCTTAGAAGGCGACATTAGAAGGTTAGAGTTAAAGTGTGAGTTCAACTGAATAAATTTGAATTTCTGTAGGAAGTAAAGAATCAAAATGCCTATTGAAAGACTGCAATATATGAAAATTATTTTTAAAGTGTTTGATTAAACCTGATAGGTTTTCCCAAAATGAAAAAACTCAGTTCTAAAACCAAAGCTGCTTTCTACAAAACATGAAAATGTAAATCACCCCTATCCATAATAGCTTCTCTAAAACTTTATCTTACAGTCACTTTCAAATAACTATTCAAAAACGTAACTGCTGTATTAATGTCTTGAAATAAGTTAAAACATTTTAAAATATGAACACCATAGTTTAAAAGAAAGAATCTAGGGGAAGGAAAAGTAGAGAAAGAAATGCCAGTTCCAGTCCAAAGCTTTATTTGCCAAGTTTTCTTAGACTTACTTTGACCAACTTATGATTTCTTGTAAACAGAATGTATAATAGAAATACTGACTTTTGTCTAACGTGGCATTCTTGACTGCTTCTGTGATGCTACTATAATGTAATAAATTATGAAATTGTTGCAAGGTGCTGTTTTTGCCTTAAAATTTTGTGTGTCTTGAAAATTCTAGTATTAAAGGTATTGAGACTGTGCAAATGCCGGGAACATTGGCATGAGATAATCAGTTTTTATTCTCACAAAATTGTAACTATGTAAGTGTGTTTATTAAAAGAACATAAACTAAAAAGGTTACAGGAATTAAAAGTTGTGGAATGAAAAAGTTATGGGATAAAAAATACGGTGGAAAAGTTGTGACAAAAAAGTTGTGAAAAAAAGTTAAAAAAAAGTTTTATGCAAAGTTTTTTTAAAAGTTATGAAAAAGAAGTTACTGGATTTAAAAAAAATCATGGAATAAAAATAAATAAAAGCAGGCCCCTGTCAGCATAAGCCTGGGGAAGTGGGTCTGCAGTCTTCGCCCACACTATGTCCCTACAACCCCTTCCCAGTCACCCCTTTATCATTAGGTAGCAACACAAGACCCCTGTCTAATGGAGGGAGAGAAACAGACCCTTTACCACCTTGACCAAGGCTGAGTCTTTACATTTCTGGATGATGATGTTTGTTATTTAAGAGCCAGAGGTTGATGGAGTTGGTTTGTTTGGAGGAGGTGTGATGGCCTCCTTACTTTTTCCTCAGGGGTGCTCCCATCATCTTACTCAGAGAGGCATCTGAGGCGGGACAGTGGAGCTAACTGTAGACCAGGCGAGGGCACGGGCTGCTAGGGGTGACCCGCCCTTCCCCCATGTACATACTGTATCTGTGTAACATTCTGTATGTATCGTACCTAGCGGAGGTTGCAGCTGGCATATGAAGAAGAGGTTCTGATAGTTATTTGCAGCTGGGAAACTTATTTATTGCTAGCATAGGAGCGAGGAAGGAGGCAGGGATGGAGTCATGGCTCCCTAGTGACGGGACTCCCGTTTTCTTGTTTTTTATTTGGGAATAAATGGATTTAGCCATACTGCTCAGCCTGGTATGTTCCCGTTTCCCTCAGTGGGTCCTGCAGTTTGTCCCATTGAAAGAGGAGCCCCAGAGCGTCTGAGCATGTCCAGTTGGGCTGCTGGGGATCTTCCAGGCCTGTTGCCTGTATGCTGCCTGGTGACACCTGGTAGATTTCACAGGGACTGCCATGGTGCCTAATGGGCACAGTGCAGCCCTGACGGCCAACAGGTTCAGAAGACTGATCTAGCTGTGGCCGGGAAGACAGATACCAGCACTGACTTTCACCCACCCCAGGTGTCTTCCATTCCGTCCTCCTGCCTCCTTCTCCTGTCTGCACCAGGTGGGCTGTCTGTCCAGAGTGCCTGCTGCCCCGCAGGCTCCCTCCAGGCTGAGTTCACGGCCCTGCCCCCTAGTGGCCAGAGCCGGCGTCACAAGATAAGAGCCAGCTAAGCTCCAGGGACTTTCCAGGAAAAGAGTCCCTTGGAAAGGGTGTGACCTTTTCACCGCTCCCAAAAGCATAAAAATGGCTTGGACTTTTCCCTCCCCTGAGCTCCACAGAAAACACACCCAGCAGAGGACACATTCTCTGTCATCCAGAAATGAGTTGGGGTCTCAGCCGAGGGAGAGTAGGACTGGAAGACTGTCAGTCCACAGAGCTGCCCGCACAGCACCCCCATGCTTGCCCAGAAGGCGGGAAGGATGGCGGGGGCTGGCTGTCCACAGGCCGGGCATGACAGGGAGGCTCCCTGGAGGTGGTGCCCTTTCGAGGGGCAATGTCAGGAGACAGCTTCCTCTTGTTGGGCCACAAGTCTCCGCAAGGACAGCACGAGGACTGATTCCCAGTGCTAGAGGCCAGGCAGTCAGCCACGTGTGTGTGTGTGTATTTATAGCTATTTATAGAACAGGGCAGGGGCATACCACAGAGGGGGCACAAGTTTTCAGCAATGGTCACAGCTGGATGTGGCAGCTCACCACTACAACAGACTAAGTCAAAGATGAAGGGGGCTGGCTCTGGGGCTGTGGGAGCCACTGTCAAGTCACAGGGCACCCACCCAGGCAGGCTTGGAGAGGAGGTCTCTGAGAAGAGGAGGATCTGTTCATCACTTCAGAGGTCAAAGTGGGACCTGGGGCTCTCAGGACGGGATGGACTTGCCTGACCCAATTAGCTGGCATTGGAGAGAACGCAGAGAGAAAACAGGTTAGAGAAAAGCCAGAGCTGGTGAGGCAAGTACAGAGCATGGGTGCACCGTAGCAGCTGCGAGAGGGCCGGGAAGGGGAGAGTGTAAGTGTGGGCATGGCAAGGTTCCTGGAAAAGAGAGGCTGGAAGGGAAAGGGGAAGAAGATGGAGGGAGAAGCCAGAGCTTCATAGGTAGTGCCCGGGGGCTGCGGCGGTCCTCCGCACCCCACACACGCTGACCTCTCTCATAGCATCCAGGCAGTCCACCCACAGTTCAGACCAATGCCAGCCCCCAGGACTTCCCTCTTTTCTGGTCACCGTCTTCCAACCCACTGGCCCAGGGCCACCTCTTGCTTGGGGAGCCCCACCCAACAGCCACCAGGCCTGATAGAGAAGGAACACTGCTTGAAACAAAATGGTGAAGCTATAAGGGGATGGCTGGCTGGAGTGAGCACCACAGGCCCCTCTGGGCAGTCAGAAAGCTCAGGGTCCTCTGAGGGACCCTGGGGAAGGCAAGGAGGACAGGTAGCCCGATGCCACGGACATAGACTTATAAGTCTAACAGGGGAGCCTCAACTGGTAGGCAGGGGGCTGCAGGTTGCATAGGTGAGGCTGGGCCCTTTATGATGGGAAAAGCAGAAGAGGGAGAGTCCGTGGCAGGACAGGCAGGTGGGCTCGCTAGGCAGGATTTGGCTGGGCCAGCAGGCACTGTGGTCTCCTTGGCTGAATAGCACAGGAGACCCCTAGGAGCAACAGGCCAAGGTGAGTGAGCCTGCTGGTCGGCGGTAGTGCTTCAGCGGGGGCCAGGGACCCTGCCTTCAGTCCACACTAGCAGCTATGATGGTACCTGGGAGGGAGGGAAGGGGACTGTGTGTCCCTGCCTGGTCTGTGAAGTGTGTTGTGGGATGACTGTGTGTATGGGACTCTCAGGCTTTTATCCTCGATCACCACTGGATTAAGCGACAGATAGAGGATGTGGGACCCTAACCATCATCCTAATCTGCAGTGATTTGGCTCTCTGCACCCCAGGCTGGGAGCTGGATACCCTGCCCTGGCATGACCCAGACTGCATGACAGGTACAGTGCCCAGGATGATGTGCCCAGATCTCTGACCAGATTCCGCGCCCCACACACAACCCTCCAAGCTTCCAGCCCCTTACACCATAAAACCACAAGCTCTGTGGGTCCTTCCTCTGATGGCTGGCTCCACATCTGCCAGTTTGGCATGGGATTGCCCTAAGAGCCCTGTGGCCCAGCCATGGAGGCCTTGGAGCAGTGACACCAGTCCCATGGCTCAGCAAGCAGGGAGGTGACAGCCAGCAGCACAAGGACAGAAAGAGGCAAAGAGCAAGTCTGCAGCCCAGAAGGGAGGGGCAGGGAGCCTGGCCTCTGAGTCTCAGGTGTGCCCCCATGTGGGGCTGGGGCAGCGGGCAGGCAGACCTTCATGCAGCAGGCAGCAACGCATGTACCTACCAAGGCTGACGCTCCTCAGGGAACACCGATAGTGATTCTGAAAGACAGCATCAAATCACATGGCAGGTCACACGCATGGTGGAGCAGCCTGAGGGTGGGGGACACACACGCACACGCCGGAGTGTGCACACACATGCTGTGAGGCCCCACGGCCTGCATGCACACACTAACACACATGCCCACAAAAAACACGCATACGCTGCCTTCTCTGCCACCTGCAGGTGCCCAGCACTCCCTCACCTGGCAGGTGCCGCATGGATCTGGGACATGCAGCCACACGGGCACACTGGCACAAGGCAGAGTCACAACATTGCATGCTCTACGAGGCATTTCCACCAGCCCACCACCGTGCCTGGTGTGCTCAGAGGACCACCCCACGCTTGCCTCATGGAGACAGGGCTTGCCTCCACCAATGTCCAGCTGTCATACTTTCCACCTAAGAGCCTTCCATGGCTCCCTACTGCCTACAGCATTGAACCCCAAATAAGTCACACTCTTCAGATTCCCCTTTTGAAGGTTCCCTCTCCACCTCTATGCCCCACCTCCCCCATACAGAGCTTCCTCTTCCTCATTCTGTTCCTGCTCCCTGCTTTGGCCAGTCCCTCGAGCGCGACTCCACACTACACCTCTGCCCATGGCAGCTTTTTACCCAGTTATTCTCCAATTCCTCACCACATAAGCCTATCTCAGTCATGCCCCGGACTGCATTGAAGCCAGCCTGCCTTGGAAGGCAGCTCTCCCCAGGACTGCCCTTTCCTCGGCCATGATTTGTCAAATGTTTAGCGTGTGTGTTAGCAAGACGAGTCGGAGCAGGCATCAAACCTTACATCCCACATGTCACACCACCATAGACCCTGGTGCCAATAGCCTGAAGAGTCTGAACTCACGCAGCCAGCAAAGTGCTCCCACGGCTGCATCTGCAGTTAATATAGCATCCCTTTATGGCCACTGCCTCCTCGGACCCCCACAGCCATCCTGGGAGAAAGGCAGAACATCATCATTTGATAGAAGGGATACTGGAGCTCTGGGAGGAAAAGGGACTTGCCTAAAGCTCCCAGGATGAAGCAGCACCTGACTCTCGCCAGACAGCCCAGAGCTGCCGCATTCCTCAGGATCTGTGCCTCGGGTCTGGATCTCTAATTTTTCCTCCTAAGCCACCTGTGGGCCAGAGGCTGGCAAAGCCTGACGCATCACTGGATGCCAGTTCCTTTGCCTGACTTTCAGTGATTCCTACCTTACCCTGGGTTTTGTGTTTCTGGTCTCAACACTATCATTTCTCATTCCTCCACAGGTTGAACTGCTCACTCCAGCCACTTGAAGCATGCTCTTCTTGACACAGTTAGCTCTAGGCACATGGCTGGTGCTAAAAAGAAAAAAAGAGTGTTATGTCAATTTCATTGATTAACAAAACTGATGGCTCCACTACAAAGTAAAGTTGATACTGCCTGGGCCTCTGAATTCAACAGCCTTTTAGACAAATGGCTCTGAGCTAAAACATGAGCATGCACGCATACGCATCTGTCTCGGTCTGATGAGATAATCTGGGTATCGGTTGTTATCCTTGAGCATTTTCCTGCCTCATTAATGCATGTGTACCCAGCACAATAATAATCATAGCTATCAATGGCTAAAGCTGAGGGCTTTCCTGAGCCAGGCAGTGACTTTAAAAACTTTAAAGTGGCTTTTAAAACTTTAACAGCTAAAGCTGAGAACTTTCCTGAGCCAGATAGGGGCTTTAAAACCTTTAAAGTTTTCATACAGACTCTCATTGAATAATTTCTGTTTTTCAGATCAAGAAACTGAGACTTACTATCACATTTGGGATTAAGTTTAAAAAAAAAAAGAAAAGAAAAGAAAAGAAACTGAGGCTTAAAGCTGTCAAGCATTTCAAAGCCAGCAAGTGGCTCAATCGGAACTTGAACCCAGGCAGTCTAGCCCTGGGATCCTGTGCCCTTACCCAGTATCCAGTGTCGGCTACACAAAACTAATGAGTACATGTTTTCAACTATAGTTTAAGTGGGTGACAAATTTTTCACTATATTTTATGTTGGTGACTTTCAGGGGGTATTCTACTTACACAATCTATTGAGCTGGATATTAACTGAGAACAAACAGAAACTAATGAACTCTGAAAAACATAAAACATGAGCCACATGATGTCACTGCAAACATGATGTCACTGCAAAAGACAAAACAGCACATAGCCTTCTTGTGACTGTATTTTGCTGACAGTCTACGAGCTAATACTCAGCCTGAACTCAGCAGTGCTGTTCCCTTGGGAGACACACACACGAGTTGGTGGTTTTGTGCCTCCCCGCCAAAACACACACACATTGGCGGTTGTGCCGCCCGGAGCCTCCAGTCTGCCAGTGTGAGGAACGGACCAGATGGGTCCAGTAGTGTTGGGTCAAGGCAAGGAGAGGGCAGCCGGAAGCGCGCCCATGCTCTGGACTCCTGCACCCGCCGAAATGGGTGCTCACTGGGCGCGCGGGAGTGACGGGTGGGGGGTGAGGGGTGAGGGGTGAGGGGTGAGGGATGAGAGGGAGGGGTACGGGGTGGAGGCAGCCCCTTCCCAGGCCGCAGCGGGGGCGGTGGTGCTGTTGCCCTTTTAAGCTGCCGCTTCACAGGAGCCCCGCCTCCTGTCGGTGGAGTCGGTTACAAGGGGAGCAGCCGCCCAGGGGCCGCCCCACAGCTCCCTGCAGAGGCCTCGGTGTCCCTTGCGGTTTCCCTGCAGTGCTCCGACTAGAGTCAAGGCAGTGGGAAGAGGCGGAGCCGCGAGAGCGCAGCGGAGCGGCCCCACCGGGTGGTCGCGGCCATAACAGCGGCTCCTCACCGGCTCACCTTCCGCGCCCCTGCCGCCGGAGATGAGGGTAAGATGTCCGCGTCTGTGGGTCCGTGTCCGTGTCAGCGCCCAGCGGCGGCCCCAAGGGGCAGGGCGAGGGTGGAGAGGAGGCTCCGGAAGTACCGGGACAAAGGGGAGCCTGCCCGGGAGAGGCCCTGGTTCTCCGGGCGGGGCCAACGCGCCCCTTACTCCTGTGACTAGCCCGCCCCGATAGCCAGGACTGCCTGAGGCTTGGGTGGGAGGAGGCGGAGGGCGCATCTCTCTTTCTCCTTGCGGGGGGCTGGCTTGGGGGCTGCTGGCACCTCTCGCCCTCGTCCCGGAGCCCCGAGCTGGGAGCCCGCGTCGCCCGCAGCCCTTTCGGGGACCATGATCGCGCTCAGTCAGCCGGCCTGCTCCCCAGAACCGCGAGGGGGCGTGGCAGGGCGGCTCCAGCTGATGTTTGAGCCCAGGCGGGGAAAAGGGAAAGGCCTTTAAGATTTTCTGTTTTTGACAGGGCGCAGTGGCTCTTTCCTGTAATCCTAGCACTTTGGGAGGCTGAGGGGGGTGGATCACCTGAGGTCAGGAGTTCTAGACCAGCCTGGCCAACATGGTAAAACCCTGTCTTTACTAAAAATACAAAAGTTAGCTGGGCATGATGGCAGGCGCTTGTTGAGATGGAGTCTCACTCTGTCGCCCAGGCTGCAGTGCAGTGGGGCGATCTCGGCTTACTGCAGCCTCCTTCTCTTGACAATCCATGGGTTCAAGTGATTCTCCTGCCTCAGCCTCCCAAGTAGCTGGGATTACAGGCGCCCGCCGCCATGCGTGGCTAACTTTTGCGTTGTTTAGTAGAGATGGGGTTTCACCTTGTTGGCCAGGCTGGTCTCGAACTCCTGACCTCAAATGACCCACCTCTGCCTCCCAAAGTTGTGTGATTACAGACCTGAGCAACTTTACGCGGACCCAAGGCCCTTAAGTGTAAAGGCCTCATTCTTCAGTCAGGTTTTCCTTGTTCCTGCATGTTCAGCCAATCGTTTTTAAGTTTGTGTTTAAGGAGAAACTAACAATGAAAACGGACTCGTTGAGGGAGGAAAAGTTGGAATGCAGCCTCTGGTGCTGTTTGAGCGATCCCTCTCCCCAGGGCCGGGCTGGCCACTGCTATGTTCTGGAAAGGCGCATTGTACCGTGGATGCTGCAGGTAAGAGTCCTGTACAGGCGCTCTGCCTGCTTTTCCTTTCAGGCTTCTGTATCAGCTATTTTTCCCCTGTAGAATGTGCCCCTGACAGCCACCCACTAACCCTACCCAATTTGGCTTTGCATGTCTGACCATCAAGGCTCTTCTGGGTCATATTTAGTTTATGCTGATATTTCCCCTTCCTCCTCTCTTTCGTCCTTACTATTTTTGCTTTGGTCATGTTATACTGTGTTCTGTAAGGCTTTAAAAAAATGTTTATGGTGGCAGGGGAGAATGTTTTATAATTATGCTTTGTGCTTTTTATCTCCCACTCAATAAATGCTTGGGAAATATTTGTTTTGTTGAATGTCTGACCCTATCCTAACTATGTTGTGCTGGAACAAAAATCTTAAC
This sequence comes from Papio anubis, assembly GCF_008728515.1. Taxonomy (NCBI): domain Eukaryota; kingdom Metazoa; phylum Chordata; class Mammalia; order Primates; family Cercopithecidae; genus Papio; species Papio anubis. The sequence goes on along the minus strand of NC_044982.1, from coordinate 105,420,698 downwards.
TGCCTTGTAAGTTAACTGCTAAGAATTTGTCAAAAGTGCAGAGATAACATCAAGAACTTGTCGTGGATAGTACAAAAAGTCTCTAAGGGCTTGATGAAAGTCTGTAAATTGACTTCATATGAAAGAGAGTGTAAGAAGTGAAAATGTAAATCATGACTGGAGAGTCGGAGTCATGAAGCCAGGGTCCCTTTCTCCAGATCCTTTGTAACAGTGTTATGTGATCTCTTCTAGAAGATCGTTCTGAAAGATAATGCCAGCTCGGAACCTAGGAAACCCCCAGTGGGTTTCTGCAGCTTAGGTGGTTCAAATCCTCATCAGCACGTTTCCTTTCTCTGCCTCAGTTTGCTTACAATGATGTTCTCAGTAGCTGTAATTGCTCTCTGTCTTTGAATCCTTAAGCATTTTTTTAGATGACAGGGATATATGTGCATTTTCATTTTACCAAGTGTTAGAATTTTTATTCTGCTTTTGTGGGCTCTGGGTTATCTACGTGGTTGTAAAATGATTAGCAGGGAAAACCGTTTGTGTGTGTGTGTGTGTGTTTTAAGTTTCGTTTGTTTTCAGAGGACTTAGAATTTTATTTTATATGATAATTCTGTCAATTTACTTTATTCTCCACCCCATATTTATTGAACAGCAAAGTATGAAAGTAATGTGTCCCATAACCAGCCTTCAGAAGAATTACAACTGCTGTATATCTGAATTTTTTTTTGTGTGGGGACAGAGTGTCACTCTATCAGCCAGGCTGGAGTGCAGTGGTACGATCTTGACTCACTGGAACCTCTGCCAGCCAGGCTCAAGTGATTTTCCTGCCTCAGCCTCCTGAGTAGCTGGGATTACAGGCACCTCCTACCGCATCTGGCTAATTTTTGTAGTATTAGTAGAGACAGGTTTCACCATGTTGGCCAGGCTGGTCTTGAACTCCTGACTTCGTGATCTGCCTGCCTCAGCCTCCCAAAGTGCTGGGATTACAGACATGAGCTACTGCACCCGGCTGAACTTTCAAGAAGAAGTTTCTGCATCAGTCTTCAAAAAATTATGATATCAAAAGATAGCCATGCCCTACATTTAGAAAGATACAGAAAATGAACATACTGGCAGGCAGTTTTGCTTGTTGGTGCTTGAGATAGAGCCACACGTTGGTCTCAGTGGATTTGTGGAGAAAAATAGATACAGAAAGTTATTTCTAAATAAGACCAAAAAATCCTTTCTTAAGCAGTGACAGGTAAAGAGTTTGCCTTGCTAACCTTGAATTGTGTTGCCCTTGATTGAGACAGTTGTATGGTGGGGATGGTAGTGGTGATAAACCTGTTTGAAATTTGTCTGCTTATAGTAAGCTTTGTGGTAGCTGTCACAGACAACTTCATCCTCACAGGCCTTAAAATTACTATAAAACTAATAGAATGGAGGAGAAACAAAAGACCTGAATACTTAGATGCTTAAATAATTGTTCTGTGTTTTCATAACCAGTGAAAAAGAACAGTATTAGAATCACTTAAACACTCCATGTAAGGAACACTGCCTGAATTTATATTGCGATTTTTGAGCATCATTTACTGTTTAAAACCTGGCATATTGTAGGTCATATTTTAAAGACAAATAGAACACTTATGTTTTCAAGACGGTTATAAAGCTTAACCTTATCAAAATTACAAAATGTAAAGCATATTATTGAAAAATATTAATGCATAGGTTCAAATATAGGTCATCATTTTAGATGTCTTTCCAAAAAGATCATCTCTTAAATATTAAACTGAACAAACATTGAACATATTGTAGAGTTTGTGCTCAAGGTGAAGTTTCCTGGGGTGATGGATGTTTTATAATATGCATAACAAAAACTTATTTTAAGAAGTTTAGAAAATTTTTAGGCAAAACTAGAAAATCATACCGATAATTCTACCACTCAGAAGGCACCACCATGAGAATTTTGTATCTTTCCAGTCCTCTGCTCATCTCTTTTCTCCTGTGCTCGTATGTGTTCCCTCTCCCTTACAAAATCAGATTTTGTTTTTGTAATCTGCTTTTTCACTCAACAATATTGTAGATCCATGTCATAAGTTACTCCTCTACACAGTGCCTTCAGTTATTCTGTGGTTGTGTTGGATGACTATACCATCTAGTCATTCATGTTTCCTGGTACTGAATACATAGGGGTAAGTGAGTGAGTGAGAGTGTGTGTGTGTGTGTGTTTTCTACCTTAACTAATGCTTTGGACATCAATAGGTAGAGCTAAATCCTTGAAACCTTCCAAGAGGTGGCTTTCATTTCTCATTGCTGATTCATTTTCTAGAGATGGAACAAATTATATTGTATGGAAAAAATTTTTTTTGAGATGAAGTCTCGCTCTTGTCACCCAGGCTGGAGTGCAAAGGCATGATCTTGACTCACTACAACCTGCACCTCCCAGGTTCAAGTGATTCTCCTGCCTCAGCCTCCTGAGTAACTGGGATTACAGGTGCCTGCCACCATGCCCAGATAATTTTTGTAATTTTAGTATAGATGAGGTTTCACCATGTTGGCCAGGCTGGTCTGGAACTCCTGACCTCAGGTGATCCACTCACCTTGGCCTCCCAAAGTGCTGGGATTCAGGAATGAACCACCCCACCCAGCCTTTTTTTCTTCTAGGTACCAGCTGTTATATATGAGATTGGTAAAAATGTTAGAAAGTGTGCAATGAAATGGGCATTCTCACAGTCATGGCAGAAAGTATAGTTATCTTTGACTTTCTAGAAAGCAGTCTGGCATTCTAGAAACTTGCCTAACCTCTTCCCATTTAGGCAAGATGAATTCTGACCACCCCTCAGTTGCCAATCTTGTCCCTGTGGTTCCATATCTCCCAGAAAGACAGGACTAGTCTCAGAGAAAACCCAGATTTGCTTGGCTTAGCCCACCTGACAGCTAATCACTGGAAATGGGGTGGGCTGGTAGACTCCTTTGGTCAGGTTTTGTGTCAAGAGAGGGATGTGGAAAGATGAGAGAGAGGTAGCAAAACTGGCCTCAGTGGAACTAAGTAAGTTAATGTAGAATGGCAAAGGAATGTTTCTTCCAAGGAAGAAATTCTAGGGAAGGAAGAAAGTGGAGGGGAAGGTAGCAGTTCTCAAAGTTTTGGGGTCAGGATTCCTTCACACTCGTAAAAATGTATTGATGGCCCAAGGAGCTTTTGTGTATGTAGGTTATATCTATTTGTATTTATCACTAGAAATTAAATCAGAAATATTTAAAATATTCTTTAACAGCTCACCAAATATTGTTATAAATGCTTTTATGAAAAGAAAATTTCTAAACCCAAAGTAGTACAATCTAAAATCTTTTGCAAATTTCTTTGATGTTTGATTTGTCATTTGCATCTGCATTCCATTTATTGTGTGATATTTGCTTGAAAAAATGTGAAGAAAGGCCAATCTCATACAGATGGCCATTTTACATCATTGTGGATATTTCTTTTTTTTCTTTTTTATGAGATGGGATCTTGCTCCGTTGCCTAGGCTGGAATGCAGTGGTATGATCACGGCTTACTGGAGCCTCAGTCTCTAGGGACACGGGTGAACCTCCCACCTCAGCCTCCAGAGTAGTTGAGACTACAGGTGTGTACTACCACACCTAGCTAATTTTTTGTATTTTTTGTAGAGACAGGGTTTTGCCTTGTTGCCTTGGCTTCTTTTTTGATACTCCATCAAAACTTGATTTTTCTTGAACTTTGGATCTTTTACACTTGCATGATATGATAACATCATGCATTGGTCACTTTGAAAATAATGGTTCACTGAGATCTTCTATATGTTGAAACATTTGATTATGCAGTATCAAGCGGGGTCCGCGGTTCACATCATGTCCGCCTCGGCCCCTGCTGCGGAGGGAGAGGGAACCCCCACCCAGCCCGCGACGAAAAAAGAACCGAAATGCCCAGTCCCAGAGAGGAGAAAGAGGAAGAGGATGAGGACAACGGCGGCGGCGGGGAGGAGGAAAAAGAACCATCGTGGAAGGCAAGAGGAGAAGAAAAAGTAGAGGTTGACAATGCAAGTCCGCTTCCTTACAGAGAGAGCCATTTACAATTGCACAAGGAAAGGGGCAGAAACTTTGTGAAATGGAGAGGATACATTTTTTTTCTAAGTAAGAAGAAAACCGACGAACTTAGAAATCTACACAAACTGCTTTACAACAGGCCAGGCACTGTGTCCTCATTAAAGAAGAATGTGGGTCAGTTCAGTGGCTTTCCACTTGAAAAAAGGAGGTGTCAATAAAGCGAAGGAAGGAATGTTGAAAAAATTTAGAAATGCCATGTTAAGAGCATCTGTGAGGTTCTTGATTTGGAGAAGATAAATTGTAAAATAGTGAACTAGCAAAGAGGATCTTGAATTTCTTAATGCATCAAGTCTTCTGGCAAACCATTGCCAAAATCTTAAAACAACTTCTAGCAAAGGCAGTAAAAGGAAGCGGAACAGTTCTGGAATGGCAAGAAGGCTAAAAGCTAACCAAATGTCCTGGAATTCTGTCAGATAAAATCTGGTAGTGATGAAGATGAAAAGAAAAACAAAAGTCTTCAGATGATGAAGATAAGAAAAGTGAAGAGCCACCAAAAGACAGCCAAAAGAAAAACCTAAACGAAAACTACTTCTAAAGTAAAAAATCTGTGAGAAAAGTGGCATTAAGAAAGCAGATACTTGGCACCGAGAGGTCGAAACAGTTACGAAAAGTAAGTCTGAGGGAGAGTTCAGATGAATCTTTAATTTGAAAAAGTTGAAGAAACTGAATGAAATTAAAGGAAACAATAAAAGAAATTACTGGCCAGTGCTAACTTGGAAGCCAAGTCACAATGAAACAGGTTTGCAAAAAGGTCTATGAAAATTATCCACTTATGATTAGAAGCTTCAAGAAAGAAAAAGATTTCATAAAAGCAACTGTAAAAGAGCTAATTTCTTGAGATAGAGGGACAGAGATGACTCATTCCATAGATTTGAAGATCTGGTTATACCATTATACCAGCAAAGAATGTGTTTGCTACAAATCCTTGATGCGCTTAACGTTAGAACTTACTGCTGACCTTTTATCTTGAGTGTTATGTGAATTTCTGTTTGCTATTTTAAATTGCATTTCCATGCCACTTTTAGTTGAAAATCTTGCATGGCATTCATTGTTCCTTGCTTTTATAGTTGTATTTTGTACATTTTGGGTTTCTTTATATAACATCATAGATTCTTGAACTGTTGTGGTTTTGGTGCATAATATTAGCTAAGCAAGGCATACTTTTTAATCAAGTAGAACAAAAACTATTATGACTGGGATTTATACACACAGAGATTGCAGTATTTAGTATATGAAATATTTTGAATACACATCTCTGTCAGTATGAAAATTCAACAGCGGTGTGTCCATCGTATTAAAAATATACAAGCTACAGTTGTCCAGTTGACTGAATTGGAACTTTTCTCCTGCATGTGTATATATGTCAGATTGTCAGCATGACAAAAGTGACAGATGCTATTTTTGTATTTTTAAAAAAGTTTGTTGTATATAAAGTTTTTTTTATTTCTTTTGTGCAGACCACTTTTTAAACTCACGTAGGTAGGTATCTTTACAGTTGTAGACTATGGAATGTCAGTGTTCAGCCAGACAGTATGATGGAGCAGTGAAAGTCAATTCAGTGATGGAACACTGAAGGAACAGACAGTTATCCTGCTTTGCCTCAAAAGTGTCATCAATTTGTAATTTTAGTATTAACTCTGTAAAAGTATCTGTAGGTACATTTTCTATTAAGAACAGACCAAAAACCAACATATCAAAGCTTCAAAAACTTTGGGAAAGGGTGGGATTAAGTACAAGCTCATTTGGTTTATAGTAAATGAACCAAATTTTATTAACTGCTTTTGCCTATATAAAATGCTGATATTTACCAGAAACCTAGCCACCTTCATGATTACGATTAAAGTACCAGATTATAATGCCAGAATATAATGTGCAGGCAATCGTGGATATCTCTGACAAGGTGTGTCTCAGAAATAATATACTTTTATGTTAAAGAAATTTAATGTTTCTCTGGAATTGGGGCTCTTGGCTTTTAAAGTTTGGCTAATCAGTGTTGATTCTAGATGATCAACATAATGGACCACTCCTGAATGAGACTGATTTTGTCTTTCAAATTTACTGTATTAAATCAGTTTATTAAATCTGAATTTTAAAACATGCTGCTTATGACAGAATGACACAATTGATGTACCAAGTAAGTGTTAAAACTATGTTTGCATCATAGAACAGAAATATATAAAAATATATGTTGAATGTTGACAGGTATTTTCAAAAATTTGACTTGTTTCTTGATAGTTACTCAGACACTAGGGAAAGGTAAATAGAAGTGAACAAAATAAGCAACTAAATGAGACCTAATAATTGGCCTTTGATTTTAAATATTTAATTTGTTCTTATAAACCTTGTCAATAAAAATAAATAAAAAAAAATCACATGTAATTGTGTCCCAAAAATATATGTATAGTAATGGCATTTATTGGTATTACTTGGTTCGTGTGATAGAATAAAATGTTAGAATTTTATGGTGTTTGAATTAGTTATCTATTGCTCTTTAATTTAGCAGCTCAAAACAACACACATTATCTGTTTCTGTGGGTCAGGTTTCTGTCCTGTTTACCTTGGGTTCACTGGCTTGACCTCTCACCAGGCAGTGGTGTTGGTGGCGGCTGTGATCATCCCAAGGCAGGATAGGGAGATAATCCATCTCCAAGCTCACGTTGGCAGGATTCATCTCAGAAGCGGTTGGACTGGGCCTCCTTTTCTAGATGGCTACTGGTTGGAGGCCTTTCACAATACCTTGCCATGTGGGCCTCTCCATAGGGCACCTCATCACATGGCAACTGGCTTCCATCAGAGGGAGCAATGGAGACCCAGGGCGAAGTGTGAGATGCTCCTTGTAGCCTCACCTCAGAGTGATGTTGTGCTTTTAGCAATATGCTCCTTGGTGAGAGTGGTCACTGGGATCAGGCGTTAAGAGATTTTACCAAAGGTGTGGAATGGTCGGGACCAGTGTTAAATTATTGGGCTGTAGCAGACGGGTCTTATAAGGAAGAATAAGCTGTCCTGAAGTCGCGCATAAAGTTTAATGTTAAATCATAGATCATTGAGTGGTGTGGTTCGTTATTGGGTTAGATGTATGGCTCGGAATCAACAAATTGGGCTCGTCAGGTGTGGTTCATAGAAAGTAGGTTGCATAAGCGGTGTGTATAGTGAGAACTCGAGTCAGAGTGGCTAGGCAAAGCATTTGATGTGCTAAAGGAACCAAAGTATGGTCTTCCTTCTGCCCAACTTCCCAGCTAAATTGACAAGTCACTGTTCTGTAACAAATGTCCTTTACTTACTTTCCCCACCCTCACCCCCATTCCCATGCCTTTACCCACTCAGGGCCTGTTGCCTGAACCTTCATTCCCTGCCTTCTCAGATGAAATGCCTCTCAGGCCCAGCTCACATGCTACCTCACCTCCATAAGGGCCTTGTAATTGTTATTCTCGGTGTTTCTTTTCTCCTTTCTGGCACTACGTCACTCTTGAAATGCAGCCATTTGCATACTGTCTTACCTACAAATTGCAAAGTCCTCACGAGAAAGACTGTGCATTCTTTTTTTTTTTTTTCCGAGGCGGAGTCTTCACTCTGTCGCCCAGGCTGGAGTGCAGTGGCACCATCTCGGCTCACTGCAAGCTCCGCCTCCCGGGTTCACGCCATTCTCCTGCCTCAGCCTCCCGAGTAGCTGGGACTACAGGCGCCCGCCACCGCGCCCAGCTAATTTTTTGTATTTTAGTAGAGACGGGGTTTCACCGTGTTAGCCAGGATGGTCTCGATCTCCTGACCTTGTGATCCGCCCGCCTCGGCCTCCCAAAGTGCAGGGATTACAGGCGTGAGCCACCGCGCCCAGCCCAAGACTGTGCATTCTTAATCATCTTCATCCTCTATTATCTTAACACTGAAGAAGGACTCTCTTGTTTGTTCTATCTACATCACTCTGGGAATATTTGAGTACAAATTACTGTTTATAGAATATGATGAATTTTAATGAAAGAGGTCTTAATGTTAAGTCTGATTGTGTTGAATTTCTAAACATTTTTCTTGACTGAAAGCAAACAAGCAGAGCACTTCTCTTTAGTGCCCTGTCACCCAGAAATGTGACTTGATAATTTTCTCTGTCTTCCTTCCCTCCTTCTTCATTCTTTCTGCTGTTTACCTATTACTCCAGTATAGAAAATAGAGACCAGGAGTTGACAATAAGAGCTCAGAGACCAGGGTTCAAATCCCAGCTATACCCCTTACTAGCTGAGTGATGCTGCACAAGCCATTGAATTTGCCTGGGCTTCAGTTTTTCAACTGTAAATAATGCCATCTGGCTTGCCTATCTCCAGAATGGCTGTGAAAGTTAAGTGAGATGGTGTACATGCAAGTACTTTAAAATGGTGCAGTGCTTGCACCGTGTAAAACTCATTGAGCTGTACAGTTCAAATGTGGATGTATATTATATTTTAGTGAAAGGTTCTTTTTCTTTCTTTTCTTTTTTTTCTTTTTTTGAGACAGAGTCTTGCTCTGTTGCCCATTCTGCAGGCTGGAGTGCAGTGGCACGATATCAGCTCACTGCAAGTGTCACTTCCTGGGTTCACGCCATTCTCCTGCCTCAGCCTCCCGAGTAGTTGGGACTACAGGTGCCTGCCGCCACGCCCAGCTAGTTTTGTGTATTGTTTTTAGTAGAGACGGGGTTTCACCATGTTAGCCAGGATGATCTCGATCTCCTGACCTCGTGATCTGCCCGCCTTGGCCTCCCAAAGTGGTGGGATTACAGGCGTGAGCCACCACGCCTGGCCAGTGAATGGTTCTTTATTAGCACTTTATTCAGACATTTTCAATTGCATGGCTGTTAAACTGATTGCTGAAGAAAAAGGTGAAAGAATGATTTAAAGTTAGCTTTAAGTCATTAATACAGTCTTGAATAGATATTGAGTTTATATGGGAACTAGCCATTTCACTGTACTGAGACAACACCACATTTTGTTAATTATTACTTCCTAAATCTCAGTGTTTTAATTTTACCCTATTCAAAAACAATAGAACTACCTTTTGGTAATCTGGGAACTTGTATTTGAAGTCAAATTTAGGAGCTCTTTGTGGAAAAGCCTATGATAGAGTAAAGGATGATGTATTATGTTACTCATAAATTTTGTCTTTAAAATACTGCCTGGGATAGATGAGCTATTGTAATTGTTTGGTTGTTTGTTTACTGCTCTAGACTTTGTGCAGTGCCTGCAAAACTGTCCCCATTTACTTGAGAACTAAAGGGTACCCAGGACCCGAGACTTTCAGTGTTAAAGCTGGGAAAGTCCTGGGCAAAGTAAGATGGTTGGCACGTGGAAGATGCTGATATATTTGTGAAAGGAAAGGAGGGAGGAAGGCAGGCAGGCAAGAAATTGGTGAATAAATTTTGGTACTATAGAACTCTCCTTTCCTTGAAATTTTCTAGAACTATATGTCATGTGTGCATATTTTAAACGTTTAGTATTCATGTTTAAATGCCACTGTGCTGCACTTTAAACATCATTACCTGGTAAAATGCCCTTCAACGAAGTGGTTACTGTTTGGCAAATATTCTACGGCTAGGACCACAGGCAGATGTAAAGGTGTGGAAGCTACGCACTTTAGACCCAATTGTCCCAATTCTTTTCTCCTGACTTAAGGATTTAATTACTTTAAAAAAAAAAAGCTTTATAAACCAGAGAGAAGATACCCATGGAGACTTTACTGTATCCATGGACAATTAAATTCTAAATGCAAAGTTTGGGGTTTGATGTTGTTCTGCTGGTTAAAGGCATGTAGGGCTGGAAGAGACCTCAGAAACCCCTCCAGCCCCTTCTATCACCAAAAGGTAAAGTGAGTCCAGGGTGGGCCAGTGCTGGCCTAGGTCCCCTTGGCAAGTTGGTGGCAAGACTGGGATAGGATGATCCTCTACTTTTCTCTGTAGGGTGCATACCACATCCCCATATTGCCTCTTCCTTTGATTTTCACTGCACTTGTTCTCCTTGCCTTCAGCCTATGGCACTTTGGATCAAATTATGAAATCACTTGTCAGATCTGAGGATTTCCTGTGCTTCCAGGGCATGCACACCTACTTCTGTTTCAAAACTAGTTGCTCCTACCTGACCCAGCCTCCTAAAAACTCTCCAAAAAATTGGGTACTATAAAGGTCTAATGAGGGTGCCTGAGAATAAGCAATATAAAAGCATTTTATCCATGAATCTCCAATGTCCAGATGTGGTTTCTACTCCTAATTTGGGGGTAAACACTGATGAACGGGGTCCTACAAATGGGCTGCCCTCTGAACCTGTGACTTTGATATGACTGTGAAGAGGAGCAAATGAAAGTGGAGTGAATATTCAGAACAAAGGTGAAAACCAAGCACAATAGCAGAAAGATTAACATAGCAAAACCAACAAGTCTCAGAACAAAAAGATAATAAGCTCAAAATTACAACATGAGTAATGAAATAGTGGATACCACTGTTATGGACTGAAAGTGTGTGTCCCCCTAAAATGTATTATGTTGAAGCCCTAACCACCAATGTGTATTTGGAGATGGGGCTTTGGAGAGGTAATTAGGTTTAGATGAGGTCATGAGGGTAGGACCTCAAAGATGGAATTAGTGTCCTCAGAAGAAAACGAAGAGAGACCAGAGCACCCTCTTTCTCTGCCATTTGAGAACACAGTGAGAAGTGTCTGGCTGCAAGCTAGGAAAACAGCCAGACTTTGGTCTTGGACTTTCTAGCTTTCAACACTATGAGAAAATAAATTTTATTGTTGAAACCAATCCACCTGTGGTATTTTCTTATGGCAGCGCAAGCAGACTGATACAACCATATACACAATTATTCCAACACCCTGGCCTCTTAGCTCCTTGACTTCTTATTCCCTGTGACCCTGCATTCCATCCTACCTAATCACCCACTGCTATCTAAATCACCTGGACTAGGGACTCTCCACCCTGACTACACATCAGACTCACCCAGAAAATCTAAAACTCAACACCTGGACATCACCACAGTCCACTGGAATCAGGGTATTTCACAAGGTGGGGCCTGTTATTTAAAAGTTCCCTGGGTGGTTCTAGTGTGTGGCCATGATTGAAAATTACTGCAAACACACTCAAGCAAGTTCAAATCAATAAAATGACAACCTTATATAAAATTAGGCAAAGAAGCCGGTGTGGTGACTCACACCTGTAACCCCAGCACTTTGGGAGGCTGAGGCAAGAGGATTGCTTGAGCCCAGGAGTTCGAGACCACCCTGGGCAACATAGTGGAACCCCATCTCTACCAAAAAATACAAAAATTAGCCAAATGTGGTGGTGTGCGCCTGTAGTCCCAGCTGACTACACTCAGCCAAGTGAGGTTGAGGTGAGAGGATCACCTAAGCCTGGGAGGACGAGACTGCAGTGAGCTCTGATCTCACCACTGCACTCCAGTCTTGGCAACAGTGCAAGACCCTGTCTCAAAAAATAAAAATAAATTTAAAATTAAAAATAGCAAAGAATATAAACAAGCAGTTTATAGAAGAAATGCAAATGGTTAATCAGTGTGTGGGGAAATGTTAATGTTTAACCTTAATAATGATCAAGGAAATGTAACATTAAATATATATAGATATTTTATATTTCATACATAAATATATATTTTATAAATATATTTAACATATCGTGCCATTTAATAACGCATAGTAATAAAGCCTAGTAATTGTAGAAAGTTCAATAATTGTGGTACATCCGCATAATGAAAAATTATTCAGCTACTGATAGAAAGAGGAGTATAATTGTATATATTGACATGGAAAGATACAATATATATCTGTACACATGTGTATCATATGAGGAATAAAGCAAATCACAGAATAATGTCTGGTATAATCTTTCTTTCTTTCTTTTTTTTTTTTTTTTTTAGAGATGCAGGTCTCCCTATGTTGCCCAGGCTAAACTTGAACTCTTGGGCTCAAGTGCTCCTCCTGCCTCAGCCTCCTGAGTAGCTGGGACTACAGGCACATGCCACCAAGCCCAGCTGATCTCATTCTTGTTTAAAAAATTGCTCTCATTACATGCAGAGAGACACAGAGACTTATATAAGCATAGAAGACTGTCTTAAAAATCCTTTAATAGTAATTACCTTTAGGGAGTTGGAAAGGAAAGTGGGGACTTTCACATTTTGCTTTGTATTTTGTGACTGTTTTTACAATAAACAAGCATATGCTATTTTTGTAGTGTAAATAGTCTGCTGTGAGCTCAAACAGAAGCTCTACAAAGAAAAGCTTTCTGTGCCAGAAGGTTGGGGCCATTTCAAGGCCATCTTTTTACCATCATTTACACTTAAGAAAAAAAAATCTTTCAGGAAATCTCATAGATAAGAAAAAATTTTGGGAACTGTGTTGTTTTCTCCAAATTCCTTTTTAGAATTCTCCTCATTTGGAAAAGACTGCTGGGCTGGTGATTTGTTCCTGGTATAGGAATTCTCAAGCTGGATATTTTGCCATTGATGTTTCTGTTATGGGGACGTGAGGCAAGTCCTCCATTGCTAAAGATTGAGGAGGAAAATAAGACTGTAAATGTGTCATGAACTGCGAAGAAATGTATGAATGCCACAGAGCTGGAGACTTATGTTCAAAGCATAGGGTTTCTGTCAGAAAAAATAAGGAGGCTGGGTGTGGTGGCTCATACCTGTAATCCCAGCAATTTGGGAGGCCCAAATACAAAATACAAATTACTACTAAAAATGGCCAAAAATTGAAGCCTCGACTTGCGGCACGTGTCTATAATTGAGTTGTTTCTCAGGAGGTTGAAGCATTGAACTCCGGAGATGGAGGGTTACAGTGAGCTGAGATGATGCCACTGCACTCCAGCCTGGCAACAAAGTGAAGACTCCGTCTCAAAAAAAAAAAGGAGAAAGTAGAAATGATGCTGGGGAAGTAAATAGGTTTCATCTCACAAACACATACAATCCATGAATTGTGATGCCTGGGACTCAGGTTGGGAAGGGTTTAAGGCCATACTGGGGCTCAACTGTGAAGTCCTCAGGACCAACTGGTAATTTCTGCCATGGACACAGGAAGGGACAATTGGGATGGCACATGTAGTATAGTACTCATGGGAAAAAGCAAGAATTAAGAATGATGAAAGTTTACCTTTAGGGTGAAAGATGCAGAGCTGCCGATTCCTTTTATTTATTTTTATTTTCTATTTTTTTTGAGATGGGTCTCACTCTGTTGCCCAGGCTGGAGTGCAATGGCATGATCTTGGCTCACTGCAGCCTCTGCCTCCCAGGTTCAAGCCATTCTCCTGCCTCAGCCTCCCAAGTAGCTGGGATTACAGGTGTGCACCACCACACCTGGCTAATTTTTGTATTTTTTACTAGAGACAAGGTTTTACTATGTTAGCCAGGCTGGTCTCGAACTCCTGACCTCAGGTAATCTGCTTGCCTCTGCCTCCCAAAGTGCTGGGATTACGGGTGTGAGTGACCATGCCCGCCCGATTCCTTTTAAATTTTGCTCCATAAAGAACAAATAAATGATACTCTGCTATCGTAACTTAAGAGTTCAGAACTGTAACTGACAGTAATCAAATGACTTCTTTGTGCTCCACATCTAGCATAATGGTGTAGTGCTGAGGTTTGAGTTCTTGAAACAGCCACATGCAACTTGAGAACACTGATCTGAGTTCATATCTAATTTCAGTTCTCTTAATAAAGAGGTATTCAGAAGTTCTCATTAACCAGCTGATGAACATGTTCATGGTTCTCTGTGCCAATTTAAGCACTAAATATTTATTTTTACTGAGGCCAAATTGCAAAAGAAAGGAAAGGATAGGAATGGAACCCAGAGAGGAGGAGCTGATGGTCTGGAATAGGTACAGAAGTTCCTTGCTTAAAAAAGATTTTCCATATGCTCTACACCAGTTAGATTAATCTTGAAAATTCAAAAGCCCTCAAAAAACCTCATTCCAGGCAGTTGTTTGCTGATATCAGCGCTCAGAGAAGAGGAATTTTGATTGGGCAAAGAAGTAAGAAAGGTTTCAACCTCACTTGGCCACCTTTGCGGCCACTGTTCTCCATTCCTCTCCATTCCCCTACATGCTAAGCATGCCTTGCTTCCTTGACACTTGATGCTCTCACAAGCTTCCACATTGTGACACGTGTGTTTCCCTCTGCCTACAACTGTCTTCTCTACTAACAATTTCTATTCACTTAACTTCTCAGCAAAGTCTTGCCTGTTTCCCCCAGATATGAAGGACAGTTAAGAAGGAAAATACTTACTTTGTTTTCCCCTAGACTTTTCACAGTTTCCCAGGTCCTTTCTTGATGCCTCTATTACCTCCTCATCATACTTGGAATAACACAAGTAACTTATGTGCAAGGAACACTTAGCACTCCCTTGAGGGCCCAAGCCACTGGAGAGCAAGAGCATATCCTCATCCTCATTTCCTTACAATGCTTGCTGTGGTTTAGTGCAATAACCATAGACTCTTGCTGTGCGGGCACTCTAAAATACATTCTCAGCAAATGCAAAGAGCCAGTTATGGTTTGGTTTTTCTGCAATATAAGAAATCACAAGGGGATAAAGAGTGACAAATTTCAAATTTAACTGTATGGGGGAAAATCTTTGAGAAATAAAATAGCATAGATTTAAAAGGAAAGCCTTTTCTTTTCTTTTCTTTTCTTTTCGAGACAGAGTCTCACTCTGTTGCCCAGGCTGTACTGCAGTGGCCCGATCTCAGCTTACTGCAAGCCCGGCCTCCCTCGGGTTCACTCATTCTTCCTGCCTCAGCCGCCCGAGTAGCTGGGATTACAGGTGCCCGCCACCATGCCTGGCTAATTTTTTGCAATTTTAGTAGAGACGGGGTTTCACCTGTTAGCCAGGATGGTCTCGATCTACTGACCTTGTGATCTGCCTGCCTCAGCCTCCCAAAGTGCTGGGATTACAGGCGTGAGCCACCATGCCTGGCCTAAAGAAAGCCATTTTTAAGTATTTATGATAGACTCGATTTTAAAAATAAATATTGGTCAAATAAGTAGATATGCAGGCAATTTACTGAGTTAAGACAAGTTTCAAGACAAGTATATAAGATAATTCAGGCTATGTGATATAGCTATCAAAATGAGGATTACATAGACTGATAGAATGTTATATATATATTTTTGTTATATATATATTTTATATATATATATATTTTTTTGAGACGAAGTCTCACTCTGTCACTGGGCAGGAGTGCAGTGGCGCAATCTCAGCTCATTGCAACCTCCACCTCACACGTTCAAGCAATTCTCCTACCTCAGCCTCCCAAGTAGCCAGGAGTACAGGCATGTGGCACCATGCCTGGCTAATTTTTGTATTTTTTATAGAGACAGGGTTTTACCATGTTAGCCAGGATGGTCCCAACCTCAAGTGATCTGCCCACCTCCACCTCCCAAATTGCTGGGATTACAGGCATGAGCCATGGCGCCTGGCCTGATAGAATATTTTTATGAAGTGATGTTAAGGGAAAAAATACATCAACTATGGCACCATAGATAGAATTTATGCATGAACAAAGGGCATATTATAAAAGTACATACTCCAAAATAAAAATAAAAACAGAGGTGTGTTTTTATTTAGAAGAATGAGATCATGGGTTATTAACTGCTTCTTTATTACTGTTGTTCATATAATAAATAAAATTGGGGAGGAGGAACACAAAGTGAAAAATCTCACTAGACGAATTATCGGTTAATCATATCTGTGGTTTGGGCTCTTAGTTGAACCTTGTAAAGAAGGTATTTCTTTCCACTGGGGGTCAACTTACTCTTAATTTTTTGAATTTTAAATTCTTACCATATTTTTAAAAGAGATAAAAATTCTCTGAAAAAGGATTTTTCACTTCCAGCAAGGGGAGACCTGCTTAAAACTGGATAATAGTAAGGAAAATAAAACCTGTTTGAAGTTGTGCAAGAGCCATGCAGGCAGTGAACCGGGGGGCCAAGATCCCGGAGAGGCCAAGATCCCGGAGAGGAGGGAGACACAGACTAGCAAGCCTGGTGGAGGCACCACTCTTGCTCTTGTTAACTCTAAGGCAACAGCTGAGAGACTGGGCACTCGGCACTGCACAGAAAGCTATGAAGGAACAGCTGAGAAGCTGGCTAGAGCTTACTGCAGTCTCATACAGCTGAGAGGAGTAAATATTCAGGACCACCAGGGAGAAACGGCCATGCATGGTAAACACTCAGGATTTCATTTGAAGCCCCTGAAGAACTGAGACTCCAGGAATAAAGGAGACTTGGAAATAAGGTAGCACTCACCAAGACAAGAGCCCAGCCTGGCCTCATGGTAAAAGATAGTAACACGCTTCTTGTAGTAGTAACTGATAGAATAAGTAGACAAAAGGTAAGTAACAATATGGATGGGAAGGTTTTAACAAACTTGATCTGATTACAGACACACTTTTAATAAATGCAGAATGCACATTCTTTTTTAAATTTTCATTTTAGATTCAGGGGGTACATACCGGTGTGTTACAAGGGTATATACTTATGCTATACTGATCTCATCACCCATATGGTGAACATTGTACCTGATAGAAAGTTCTTTAGCCTTTGCCCCACTTCCCTACCTCCCCTCTTTTGGAGTCTCCAGTGTTTATTGTTCCCATCTTTATGTTAGTGTAATGTTTAGCTCCCACTTATAAGTGAGAGCATGTGATATTTGGTCTTCTGTTTCTATGTCAATTTGCTTAGGATAATGACCTCTAGTTGCATCCATGCTGTTGCAAAGCACATAATCTCATTCTTTTGTATGGCTGCTTAGTATTCCATGGTGTATATCTACCACATTCCCTTTTATCCAATCCACTGCTGATGAGCACCTGTTGATTTACGTCTTTCCCATTGTCTATAGCAACCAATATCTTTTGAAGTGTACATAGGAACACTTTTCCAAAATTGACCATATAATCCTGGTTCCACAAAAATTTATTTTTGAGACAGAGTCTCGCTCTGTTGCCCAGGCTGGAGTGCAGTGGTGCAATCTTGGCTTACTGCAGCCTCTGCCTCCTGAGTTCCAGTGATTCTCGTGCCTCAGCCTCCCAAGTTGCTGGGATTACAGGCACGCGTCACCATGCCTGTCTAATTTTTGTATTTTTAGTAGAGACAGAGTTTCACCATGTTGGCCAGGCTGGTCTTAAACTCCTGACCTCAAGTGATCTGACCGCTGGGGCCTCCCAAAGTGCTGGGATTATAGGCATGAGCCACCACACCCGGTATGTCCAAAACTTAAGTCTCAACAAATTCCAGCATTTTGGGGCATGTTTTGCTTTTTGTTTTTTGTTTTGTTTTGAGATAGGGTCTTTTACTTGTCACCCAGGCTGGAGTGCAGGGTATTGTCATGGCTCACTGCAGCCTCAACCTCCCACGCTCAATCTTCCCACTTAGCCTTCTGGAGTAGTTGGAACCAAGGGGCGCGCGGCCACTCACACCCATCTTAATTTGTTTTATTTTTTGTGGAAACAGGGTCTCCCCCTGTGTTGCCTAGGGTTGGTCTTGAACTCCTGGGCTGAAGTGATCCTCCCACCTCGGCCTCCCAAAGTGCTGGGATTACGGGCGTAAGCCACCACACCCTACCCAGAGTGTTGAAATTATACAGGACACATGTTCTAAGATCACAGTAAAAAATTACTCTATAGATTAGTATCGTGCAATATAACTTTTAAAATTTCTAATGTTTGGACATTGGCAATATATGTCTAAATAACCTATAGGTCAAAGAAGAACCACAGTGGAAACTATAAAATATTTTGAATTAAATGATAATAAGTATATGACATCACAATGTGTGGTATGCAGCCAAAGCCAGGGCTTAGAAGGAAATTTATGACTTTAAATGCATATATTAGAAAAACAGAGGTCTGGCCAGGCGTAGTGACTCACGCCTGTAATCCCAGCACTTTGGGAGGCTGAGGCAGGCGGATCACGAGGTCAGGAGATGGAGACCATCCTGACTAACATGGTGAAACCCCATCTCTACTAAAAAATATGAAAAATTAGCCGGGCTTAGTGGCTGCGGGAGCCATCCCAACTACTCCGTAGGCTGAGACAGGAGAATGGCTGAACGCAGGAGGCAGAGCTTGCAGTAAGCTGAGATTGCGCCACTGCACTCCAGCCTGGGCGACAGAGCAAGACTCCATCTCAAAAAAAAAAAAAAAAAAAAAAAAGGAGAAGGAAGGAAATTGAAGGAAATGATGAAAAATAAGAGTAGAAATTAATGAAGAAACAAAGAACAGTTGAGAGATCAATAGAACCAAAAGCTACGTCTATAAGAAGAACAATAAAATTCATAAATGTGTGGCAAGATTAATCAAGAAGAAAGAAGGCACAAATAAACCAATATCTGGAATGAAAAAGGATACATCACTATAGTTGCCACAGGCATGAAAATTCTCAACAAGGGAATCTCTCAATCTGATGATATAAAATAATGATGCTAAATTTGAAAACATTTTAAATAGAAATAAAAATGGCAGAATTACTTGAAGTCCTCAACAGCTTTTTTTCTATTTTAAGATGGGAGCCTAGATATATAAATTTTACTTCATTAACCCTGGCTTAATAAAGTACTCAATAAACTTCTTACAGCATATAATATCTGGTAAACTAGGGACATCAACAGATTTCAGAAAAGATTAAAAATCCCAAAAATTATACAGTATAGAAGCCCAAAAAGCTTGAGAGCCTCTTATCTAGACCTCACCTTTAAGGTTGACTATACCTGAAAATATTAGGGAAGAGACTATAGCACCCCAAATTCCCTCAGTCACCAATTAAACTGTCAGTATAGCCTTGTAATTTTTTGTACATATTTCTGGTGATAGCCTAAATAGCATTAAGTCTTTACTGTGCTATGTGACTAATTTTGAACACCTCTGCAATTAAAACACCAAATGGAGCATATAAGCATGTACAATAACCATTGTAAGAGTACTTGTCACTGATAATCTTTCAAATTTTTGTTAACCATCTCACGGCATTAGGAATTACAGTTTACAATCACACTGTTCATCAAAATGTTTACCTTGATGGGACAGTAAATTCCTTTAGATCAATAACCATCCCTTGAATATTTTAAAACTCACCTTTTGAGTACAAAAAAGCTAAATCAATTCCCTTTTATCTCTGTGCTTTTCAGCATGGGGCCCTCTTCTGAATAATACAATAAATAAACTGAGGTAAAAAATAGGTGAACAGTATGGTGTGTTCATGCTCGGTGCACTAGAATAAGAACCTGACAATCAGTTTTAGTTCTGATACGTAATTACCTTAGTTCTAAATGTAACTGAGCAAACCTGGGTAGGTCCCTTCCCCTGCTGGGCCTCAGTTTCCTCATCTGAGAGACCTGACAGGAACATTCCAGGTGATCTCTGAGGGAGGGGTCTACCTAAGCTCAACATCAGGGGCACATCTCCTCTTAGTAGAGAAAGCAGTGGAGACTCACTCCCTAAGGCTGGCCCCCAGGAAAATGGCCTCCCATAGGTACCTTGCTAGCCCTAGAGTTAGGTGGGCAGACTGGGGGATGTGAAAACAAAAGCCCCTCTTCCTTGTATTTAAATACCCTGATGTGCAGCAATGTCGTCCTCACCCCTACTTCATTTATCTACTTCAGAGTATGAGGAGTCAGCTTGTCCCATTGTCTCAGGGGCCCTTATATTAGAGTTCTCCAGAGAAATAGGACATATAGAATGTATAGAGAGTGAGACAGTTTTTTTTATTTTTATTTTATTTTATTTTACTTTATTTCATTTATTTTTGAGACGGAGTTTCATTCTTGTTGCCCAGGCTGGAGTGCAGTGGCACAATCTTGGCTCACTGCAACCTCTGCCTCCCAGGTTCAAGTGATTCTCATACCTCAGCCTCCTGAGTAGCTGGGATGACAAGCATGCACCACCACCGCTGGCTAATTTTTGTATTTTTAGTAGAGACAGGGTTTCACCATGTTGGCCAGGCTGGCCTTGAACTCCTGACCTCAGGTGATATGATCAGCTCAGCCTCCCAAAGTGCTGGGATTACAGGCATGAGCCACCATGCCTGGCTGAGAGATTTATTTTAAGGAAAAATAAATCTCATAGATTATGGAAGATGGCAAGTCCAAAATCTGCACGATGGACCAGCAGGCTGGAGACTGAGGGAGGAGCTGATGTTGGCATTCAAGTCAGAAGTCCACTGCTGACAGAATTCCTTCTTGCTTGTGGGAGGTCAGTCTTTGTTCTGCTGAGGCCTTCAACTGATTGGATGAGGCCCACCCATATTATGGAGGGTAGCCTGCTTTACTCAAAGTCCATTAACTTAAATGTTAATCTCACCCCTCAAAAAAATACCCTCACAGACACGTCCAGAATAATGTCTTACCAAATACCTGGGCACCATGGCCCAACCAAATTGACAGAAAACTAACCATCACAAATCTACCTCTTGTCAACTCGGCACCCATACACATTTCCTTGAACCATACTTTATCTCCAAATAAAGACAGTAAAAGGTCATACTTCTACCTAACATGATATAACTATCCTGCATACAATCAAAGAGGCACTAACCCTTTCCCCAGAAAATGATACAAACTCCTCAAGTGATGTTTACTCTTTAATATTCTGTAACTTAAATACTATGATGGAAAGCTAACAATACTTAAATTCTATGATATAAAGTCAGTACATCTTGTGTTACATGATCAAAGAGGAAGAGGAAGAGGCTAGGCACGGTGGCTCACGCCTGTAATCCCAGCACTTTGGGAGCCTGAGGCAGGTGGATCACGAGGTCAGGAGATCAAGACCATCCTGGCTAACACGGTTAAACCCCCTCTCTACTGAAAAATACAAAAAATTAGCCGGGCGTGGTGGTGGGCACCTGTAGTCCTGGCTACTCAGGAGACTGAGGCAGGAGAATGGCATGAACCCAGGAGGCAGATCTTGCAGTGAGCCAAGATATTGCCACTGCACTCCAGCCTGGGCGACAGAGTGAGAGTCTGTCTCAAAAAAGAAAAAAAGAATAAAAGGAAGAAAGAAAGATATTTGTACACACACATAAACATATAACAAAATAAGGAGGAAATGCTTATAACAATTACAGTCCTCCATTCTGTAACTGACCACATAGTCACAGCTGGTATTTACAACAACCTTCTTCTATTACTTATTCCATATTCCCTTTACCCTCAGCAAGCACCTTAGCTGGTCATGGTTCTTTACCTGGTGATGGTGACTTAAATTTTCATTCCTCAAAAGTCTGAGCCATGAGTAGTCCTGCCTGGATTGGGTTTTTGTACGAATGTTCCTGGCTTTATAATGGTGCTCAATTTACAATGGGCTTATCTGCATATAGTCCCATGGTAAGTTGAGGAAAGCACTGACTACCTATTGCTTTGCATGGTAAAGTCAAAAAGTCATATGTCAAACCATCATAAGTCAGAGACTAACTATAATTTTCTATTGACTTTAATCACAGAGCATGCTAATACTAAGACATGCTGTAAGGAATTTTATGTATTCCAGACATACTCTTCCTTACCTCCATTATGTAAGTAGCAGTCCACCCTCCTTTGTAGTCAGGATCAACCATCTCCACAAGCACAGTAACTTTCTTTGCCTGTTAATTTAGCGGTCTGAAAGCCCAAAGTGGCCAGGTGGCAGCCTTAACTTCTCATTGAATGGGATCACGTTGTCTCCTGGTGGAAGCGCATTCACTTTAGACCCGACATTTAGGGGCTAGCAGAGCAAAAGGTCACAGGGACAAAGGAAAAATTTTGTTAGTGGGTCACTAGGGGTGATAGTGACTGGTGCCACTCTCATTTCCACCTCTTGATTTCTGGACCTGTGATTCCTGGTTATGAGAGAAACAGTGCTAATATTGGACACTGATTCTGAGCATATACAACTTCCTGGAGAACCTTGCACCAGCCCAATGAGGTAATGTCACCTACCTGGCACTGTGACTGAGTCTTCTAAAGGCTATTCCGCCATCCTATCAATCCAGCTGCTTCAGGATGGTGGGGAACATGGTAAAACCAGTGAATTCCACAAGCATGGGGCTCATCACCACACTTCACTGAAGTGAAGCAGTTCCTCAATCTCACAGCTGTGCTGTGTGTAATACTGTGATGTTGGATAAAGCATCCTGTAAGTTCAGGATCCTGTAAGTTCAAAATGGTATTTTGGCAGAAGTATTGCATGCAATGGAAGGCAAATCCATGTTCAGAGTAAGAGTCTATTCCATTAAGGGCAAAATGCTGGCCTTCTGATGATGGAAGGGGTCCAGTGTAATCAACCAGCTGCCAGGTAGCTGGCTGGTCACCCCAGAGAATGGTGCCATATCAAGGAGTCGGTGTTGGTTTCTTCTGCTGGCAGATTGGGCACACGGTGGTGGCTCTAGGCAGGTTGGCCTTGCTGAATGAAAGTCATTGTTGCTGAGCCCATGCATAACCATCATCCCTGTCACCATGGCCACTTCATTCAGGAGCCACTGGGCAATGACAGAAGGCGCTAAGGAAGGAGGCTGACTGATATCCACAGACAAGTCATCTTAGCCACTTGATTATCAAAATCCTCTGCTGAGGCCACCCTTCGATAGGCATTAATATAGAATACAAATATCTTTACATTTTTTGCTCATTCACAGAGGTCTATCCACATACCTCTTCCCCAAATTTTCTTGTCACCAGTTTTCTAATCATGTTCCTTCCAAGTCCCTGATTATCGAGCCAAACCATGGGCACAGCCATGAATCAGTATAGAATCACATGTCTGACCATTCCTCCTTTCAACCAAAGTGAACAACCAGGTACATCACTCAAAGTTATGCCCACTGGGAGGACTTCCCTTGACCACTGTCCTTCAGGGATGATCCAGAAAGGGACAGGCACACAAGGTCCACCCTATTCCAGTCCCTGATTACTTCTCCAGTATCACCTGCTGTCATTGGCCTCTGAAATTCCCTGCTGGAGTCCCCAGAGACACTTTGTCTTTCCAGACTTTGCCATGTTCTTTAGTAACTCTAAGCCCTCATCTATTCATCTATTCATGGATTAATTGACTCATTTGTTTATGTTCAGTTAGTATGTATCACTGGTGGGCAGGACAACTTGATCTTCACAGAAAAAGTGTGTTAAATAAGTCAGTATATCAACAAACAATGGCTGGTGAAATAGGGAATGTGCTGGGACAGGGGAACAAATACCTAATACATGGGGTCAAAAAAGACCTCCCTGAGGAGGAGACATTTAAACTGAGATCTGAAGGATGTGTAGACATCAGCCAGGTGAACAGAAATCAGAAGGATGTTTTGCCAGAGGAGGCAGGATGTATGAAATCCTGGGAGTGAGAGCCACTGTGATGAAGCTCCAAAAACCAAAATGAGTGCAGCAAAACTTGAGTAGAAAATGCCAGGGAAGAACAGTTACAACTGAGGCTTAAGAGGTGGGTGGGGCCAGGCCCTAGAGCCTTGTAAGCCATCCTCAGCAGTTTCAGAAGCTATTGAAGAGCATTCAGTGGAGGGGATTGACATAGATTTGCATTTTAGAAAGATCATTCAGACTTCTAGCAGGGAATATGCATTGGAGGAGGAGAAGGAAGAGGAGGACAAACAATAGGGAGACATGAGACATCTGGAAGCTGATATAGCATTCTAGCCAAGCCAGGCGAAGTGGCTGAAGCCTGTAATCTCAGCACTTTGGGAGGTTTAATGGCGGATGAGTATCAGGAGTTCAAGAGCAGTTAACATGGCGAAATCGGGGCATCTCTTATTGTAATACAAAATTAGCCGGGTGCAGTATAATATGTTTGGGTCTACCCGGGAGGCTGAGGCAGGAGAATCACTTGAACCTGAGGCAGATGTTGCAGCGAAATGAGACTGACGCTATTATCTTCAGGGGCCTGGCAACAAAGCAAGATGTTCCATTTAAAAAAAAAAAAAAAAATCTAGCGGAGAGATAATAGAAGCCTGGGAGATACGGATATATGGATAATTTTTTTTTTTTTTTGAGACGGAGTCTGCTCTGTTGCCCAGGCTGGGAGTGCGGCCAGATCTCAGCTCACTGCAAGCTCCGGCCTCGGGTTCCCTCGGCCATTCTCCTGCCTCAGCCTCCCGAAAGTAGCTGGGACCACAGGCTACTGCCACCTCGCCTCGGCTAATTTTTTGTGTTTTTAGTAGAGATCGGGTTTCACATGTTAGGCCAGGATGGTCTCGGACCTCCCTGACCTTGTGACTGGCCTCTGTCTCGGCCTCCCAAAGTGCTGGGATTACAGGCTTGAGCCACCGCGCCCGGCCGATATGGATAAATTTTAAAGATATTTAGTAGGAGACGTACAAAAACTCGATGAATTAGTAGATGTGGAGGGTTGGGGTCATGCAGGAATATTTCTAGGTTTCTGGTTTAGGCAACTGGCTGAAGAGTGAGTCTCTTACTACTGAGGTGTTCACTGTTTATTCCCAGAGCCTGGGAACTATTTATTAAATGAATCAATGAATGAATGGAAGAATACGGACAATCATTTTCAAAGGAGATGAAATGATGTGTTCAGTTTTGGACGTGGTGGGCTTAAGGAATCTGTGGGATATCTGAGTGGAGAAATGTGCATGAGACTGTTGTATCTGCAGGTCTGAGCTCCGGAGAGAATTTGTGGGCACAGCCTTTGTAGTGCTATGCCCTGTGTTGAGTGGGAATAACAGTCCCTCCTCTGCTTCAGATCCCCATGAGAATCAGATGAGGGAAGATGACAGTGGTGCTCTGAAAATAGCCGCTATGTTGGAGGAAAGGTTTAGGCTTAGAACCAGCCAAACCTGATTTTAATCTGTATTTATCTCTTTATGAGCTGTGCATCCTTGAGTAAGTCGACTAACATCTCTGAGCTTTGGGTTTTCATCCACAAAATGGAGTAGATATCACCTGTCTCCTAAGGTTACCATGAAGCTTAGGTTAACTAAGCCTTCCTTTGAATCTGGTGCTATGTAAAGGCTCAAAATGGTGTCATCACCATTACTGTTTTGCAATGTGTAGTAGTGTTCTTAGTCCTGTCCTTTTTAATTATTTTAAGGAGTTGTAACTTTGAGTCTATCTATCCTCCACCCACTCAAAATGTCACATGCACCTGTTTCATGAATCTTCTTACCTTTCTCCCTCATATCATAGCTCTACACTGTGTCTTCTTCCATAGGCCAACTAGACCAAAAATGGCAACATGTATGTGAGCTTCATATTGACATCCTCCATGAGGAAGAGGTTCAAAGCTTAGGTTCTAAGGTCAAAAGAACTTGCTTCAAACACCCAGCTTCACCACTTGTAGGTGGGTGACCTTGAGCACATAATTTAAACTCTTAAAACTCAGTTTCCTTGTCTGTAAAATGAAAATAATAACAGTGCTTACCTCACAGCTCACAGGAAGGAACAGAGAAGGCTGTGAGAAAGTGGCTCACCAAGGAGTCTCAACTCATTGAGAGTGAATATTGTTTTATCTGTATTAACCTGCTCTCACACTGCTAATAAAGACATACCTGAGACTAGGTAATTTATAAAGGAAAGAGGTTTAATTGACTCACAGTTCCACATGGCTGGGGAGGCCTCACAATCATGGTAGAAGGCAGAGGAGCAAAGTCACGTCTTGAATGGCAGCAGGCAAGCAAGAGAGAGTATGTGCAGGGGAACTCCCCTTTATAAAACCATCAGATCTCATGAGATTTATACACTATCACGGGAACAGTTTATAAACCCATATTATAAATATAATAATAAAGTCGTCAATTGACAACAATAATAAACTATTATAAATATGATCATTGTATAAATAAT
Organism: Papio anubis; assembly: GCF_008728515.1. Classification (NCBI taxonomy): domain Eukaryota; kingdom Metazoa; phylum Chordata; class Mammalia; order Primates; family Cercopithecidae; genus Papio; species Papio anubis. The sequence goes on along the minus strand of NC_044982.1, from coordinate 105,394,824 downwards.
ATTTAAAGGCCAGGTGCAGTGGCTTATGCCTGTAATCCCTGCACTTTGGGAGGCCAAAGTGGGTAGATCACAAGGTCAAGAGATGGAGACCATCCTGGCCAACATGGTGAAACCCTGTATCTACTAAAAATACAAAAATTATCCAGGGGTGGTGGTGCGCACCTGTAGTCTCAGCTACTCAGGAGGGTGAAGCAGGAGAATCGCTTGAATCTGGGAGGCAGAGGTTGCAATGACCCGAGACCATGCCACTGAACTCCAGCCTGGTGACACAGTGAGACTCCATCTCAAAACAAAAAAAAAGGAACTTATTCATGTAGCCAAACACCACCTGTTCCCCAAAAACCTATTGAAATAAAAAATAAATTAAAGAAAAAAAGATATCAGAGCCTCTGCAATAGCTAGTTTTTAAACATTTTTGAGATCTTCCTATGATCAGGTAATTGATGAATTTATAAATGTCGCATGACTGAAAAGAATATAAAATTTCTGATACAGCCAAAATGTTTCTTTTATATAATTATTAGTCCAAATGTTTTATTTTATTAATTTAAATCCTCTTCAGTGCTGTCCAATAAAGTCACATGTTATTTTAAATTTTCTAGTAGCTACTTTAAGATATGTAAAAATAAATTGGTAAGATTAATTTTAACCATATCTAATTTTAACCATATCTAAAGTATGATATTTTCAACATGTAATCAATATTTTAAAAATATTAATGAGATATTTTACTTTGTTTTTCATACCAAGTGTTTGAAATCTAATGTATGTTTTCCAACTTAGAGCATATTTCAATTCGGACTAGCCATATCTAAATGGTCAATAACCTAGTGATTATGTGGCTAGTGACTACTATATTGGACAGTGCACCTCTAAATCCTTGTTTTTTTCTACTTGTGCTTTCTTTATATATTTTGAAGCTGTATACAAAGGTTCATGGATGGACAAGAAAACAAAACAAAAAAATTCTTTTTTGACCATTAACTCTTTAGGCTTTGAATTCATTTTTATCTCATATTAATATTGACAACTGTTTCTTGATGCTAGCATTTCCCGAGTTAATATATATTTTTCTTTTCTTTTCTTTTTTTTTTGAGATACATACAACTGCATTTTGTTTTGTTACCCAGAGAGTTGCTATCTTTTAATGGAAATATTAACCAAATTATATTGATTCTAAATAGTGGTGTATTTGGACTTATTTTTTTCATACACTTATACTTTTTATTTACTGTGCTTTCTTATTATTTCTTTTCTTTTTTTCCATTCCTTACTTTTGTTGGATTAATCAAGGGTTTAGGTGTTCTGATTTTTTTTTTCTGTTTTGGCAGTTTAACAATGACATATCCTATTTCTATTCTTCTAGTAGTTACTGTCACGTGTGTCCGTGTGAAGAGAGTCCACCAAACAGGCTTTGTGTGAGCAACAAGGCTGTTTATTTCACCTGGGTGCAGGCAGGCTGAGTCCCAAAAAGGAGTCAGCAAAGGGTGGTGGGATTATCATTAGTTCTTATAGGCTTGGGATAGGTGTACAAAGTACATTCTCAAGGGCGGGGAGAATATTACAGAGTACCTTCTTAAGAGTGGGGGAGAATATTACAAAGTACCTTCTTAAGGGCTGGGGAGAATATTTCATATCAGTTAGGGTGGGGCGGGAACAAATCACAATGGTGAAATGTCATCAGTTAAGGCTATTTTCACTTCTTTTGTGGATCTTCAGTTGCTTCAGGCCATCTGGATGTATACGTGCAGGTCACAGGGGATATGATGGCTTAGCTTGGGCTCAGAGGCCTGACAGTTACCTTTTTTTCAGCAAACAAAGCAAATAGTTTTATGTCCAATGATATGTGACTGTCAGTTGATATGATATGTGACTATCAGTTGATAACTACTTATTTTGTCCTCTTTGTTATTGTTATATTTAATTTTAACTAATTTTAAGTTACATATATATTTTCTCCCTCTTAAAAAAAAAAACTAAAGCATTACAGATTTAGTCAAATTCCTCTTTGACTACATCCCCAATACAAGTCCCTTCTCAAGAAGTAATGGCTATATTTAAGTTTAAAATATATTTTATGACTATATATGTACATGTACACATGTATGTATGAGTGTATGTGTGAATGTATGTATATACACACATATACATAATGTGTGTGTATATCCATCCGCCAAATGAAACATTTTCTATAACTTCATTTCTCGGAATTTATCATGAAGAAATAGTTGAATAAGTAGGCAAATGTAGATAAATATAGATATATATTCAAAAGAACATTTCATAACCACATTGTAAAATATTTTTATACCCTAAATATTCACTAACAGGGGAATGGTTAAATAAATTGTGGTGTATTCAAATATTACACCAAAAATGATATAATATATTCTTAAATCCATTGACATAAAAAGATGACTAGAGTATATTCTCAAATTTTAAAAATTCAAGTTACAAACACACACACTCATATGCACACCATCAAAAGGATATTCACCAAAATATAGTAATACAGTGATTACTTCTGACAGCTAAGATTCCAAGTGAGTTTTTAACTTTCTTACTCTTTTTTTTTTAATTTTTTTGAGACTGAGTCTCTCTCTGTCACCCAAGCTGGAGTACAGTGGCACAATCTCAGCTCACTGCAACCTCCACCTCCTGGGTTCAAGCAATTCTCCTGCCTCAGCCTCCTGAATAACTGGGATTACAGGCACCCACCACCACACCCAGCTAATTTTTGTATTTTTGGTAGAGAGGGGGTTTCACCATGTTGGCCAGGCTGGTCTCGAACTCCTGACCTCAAGTGATCCACCCACTTCGGCCTCCCAAAATGCTGGGATCACAGGTGTGAGCCACCGGCACCTGGCCTACTCTCTTCTTTAATATTTATACTGATCAAATTGTCTAAAATGAGCATATATACATGTTATAGAAAATATTTGTAAAAACCTCATTCCCTTCCTTCCAAAAATATCTTAAATAAAATCTTGAAAGAAAGAAGGAAAGGAAGGAAGGAAGGAAGGAAGGAAGGAAGGAAGGAAGGAAGGAAGGAAGGAAGGAAGGAAGGAAAGAATGAGGGAAGGAAGGAAGGAAGGAAGGAAGGAAGGAAGGAAGGAAGGAAGGAAGGAAGGAAAACTCACCAAGGCCACACAGTTGTTAAGTGCCACAGCGTGAGTGCAAACCCAGGAAGGCTGGTTTCAGAGATCATGCCCTTAACAGCTGCACTACTATTCAGAGGTAGTGATCCAGTGAACACTTCGCTTCTAATGTAGGGCTTTGCCATTTTTATTCCAAATTCAGGGGCACATTATGAAGCCAAACCCTGGAGGACAGAGACTCTGAGCTCAGCAGCAAACAATGCCCTCAGGCAAAAGAAATAAGGCACAGTTCTCCCTGGATGAACACACTCAAGCAGACTTCCTCTAAGAACATCTTTTCTGCCCATCTCCTTGTCAGTTCTTCCATCAGGAAAATGGGCACATATTAATACAATGTGCACCCATGGCAATAGGTGCAAGAACTAATTAGTGCCTGAAACGAGTGTCAAGATTCTCTGCTAGAGGTGCTATAATAAGGGCAAAGTATTCTCATATAAATTCCAGTTTTGCATCCTGTGGCCTGTTCCTCTCTGGGCAGGAGGTGGTGCCCTGTCTTGTTGAGATCTGATCTCTAAATGCAACCATGTGTTTTCTTTCATCCAAATGACTGTGCTCATCTCAGGAGCAGCCTTTAATTTTCTTCTTGGAACCAATGACCATCCTTACTTACAGCAACAAAAGGTCCCCAGGACGGTGAGGTAAGATTTGAATTAAGATACCTTGGCATATTCCACTCCACAGCAATTAACAGGCAACAGGTTTTTAGCAGCACCCACTCTCTTCAGAGCAGCTACCTTTTGTCTTAAGAATCCCTGTCTATCATGTTACCAAGTTGTCCTGATTAAGCAGCCCCCAGTGGCTGGCTCTCCGCAAGGTGGTAAACCAAGTAAATGTCACAGATGGGACCTCTTCCTCCAAGGGCCCACCCTCATGGGGTAGCCATGGGGTTGCCATGGGGTTATCAGCCTGGCTCCACATTGGGGACTTCAAGTACAGCCACGGCCACATGATTTGGAGGGGATGGCTATCCAGTTGGCCCATGATCCAGTTTCCTCCTTACTCTCACCTGCCACTTGGCCACTGTTGTTCATTAGCATCACTCCCAGGAGTAGAGGAGAAAAAGGAAAGGAGAGCCAACATTTGCTTGTCCATCTGGCTCCCCATCAGCAACTCTGGTAAGTGTGTAATCTGATGGAACCATGGTCCGAGGCAGAATTTGAACTCTTTCCCTCACCCTGCCCCTTGTCAGGCATGTGAACTCCTGTTACGGCTTCAAGTCCCAGCCTTCTCTCAGACCCCCAGGCAGTCAGAAGTTAGTCACTCCCTCCCTGGCTCCTGGAGACCCTCTCCAGGACTTGAGAACACTCATCACATTGTGTAGTAATTATCAGGGCCCTCGTCTGTCTGCCATTGGATGGGAACTCCCCGAGGTTGGAGCTGTATTCTTTCATCAGCTTAAGTCCCAGAGATTCTGGGCCCAGTGCTTGGCACATGACCGGAGTGTAAGAAATGTATGTTGAATGCACAAATAAACTCAAATGGCCCTTCTTTACCATTTCCTCAGAAAATCAAGAGTTAATACTCCAAGGTATTTTTTTTTTCTTGTTTGTCTGTTGCTTTTAAGAAAACAACATCTTAGGATTTCTGGAGACAGGCAGGGTGTTTTAATGAAATGATTCATCTCATTTATTAAGTGAACATTTTTTGACTTTCTGTGATGTACTAGGCACTATCTTTGGTGCTGGGGAAGCAAAAAAGACAAAAACCTGCTCTCAAGGTACTAACATACTAGTGGTGATATTTTTTCTCAGGTACTGGCATTCCTCCGTAGTTTCCTACCTTATATTTTCCTCTCTAGCCCTTTTCCCTGAAGACAACAAACCGTCTAACCAGTTTCCACCAAATAAACAAAATAACCAGGGTACAACTATAAAATAAATACGTATGTAAAATAGTAGACTCCCCTTTTTGACCTTTCAGTGCCCCCCCAAAATCCATGCTGTTAACTAAGGAGTTTTTTAGGAGACAAGGTGTCAGAGGAAGGCAGCAACCTCGAAGTGCAGGCAGAGCAGACAGTAAGACAGTGAGTGAGACCTTCCCCGAGCTCTGATCACCTCATTAGACACAATGGCAGCCAAAGATGGTTTGAACCACCCAAGGAAAGACAGGGCACCGCCCTCATCTCATGCCCTTCAGGGTTCAGGCTTTCAGAGCCTGGACATCTCCATTTGTACTCTCTGGAATGTGGAGACAGGGGCCTCCCTCACTGCAGTCCAGATGGAAGCTGATCTCTGAGAGGCCACTCATGGCTCAGCCAGGTGGTGAGGTTGAGCTGAAAGAAGAAAGTTTCCTAAAAGTAAAACCCAGACCTTCTTGGAGACTACTCTGAGATCTTAAAATGCATATGCATACAGAGAGGGGGAAAAGGGACTGTGCATATTGTCTAGGGAGGAGAACAAAAAGAAGACCTGGCAGTGGAGATGGAGGAAATAGACAAGTTGAGGAAATAGGAATGGGAACTGTGTTCTAATAGGGTTCTCCGGAGAAACAGAACCAATAGTGTGTTGGGAGTGGGTGGGTACATTAAGATATTTCTTTTAAGGAATCTTCTCACGTGATTATAGGGGCTGGCAAGTCCGAAATCTGTAGGGCAGGCTGGCAGGCTGGCAACTACAGTAAGATTTCTATGTTACAGTGTTGAGGCAGAATTCCTTCATCTCTGGGAAATCTGTCTTTACTCTTAAGGCTTTCAACTGATTGAATGAGGGTACCCAGATTATTGAAGGCAATCTCCTCTACTTAAAGTCAATGAATTCTAGATGTGAAGCATATCTAGGCTAGTGTTTGACCAAATGAGTGGGCACCATAGCCTAGCCATGTTGATACATAAAATTTAACCATCACGTGTGAAAATTAACTGAAGTCTTATGGGTATTAACAGCATGAAAAGGAGTCTTGGGATGATGACAGTGAGGAAACAGAAACTTGTAGATAGGGACCCATGGGACAGGGGTGGGGAGCATGAGAAAAGGTTAACTATAAGCTCCTCACTTTGCAGATTAGCTGAAACTCTAAAAGGATTTATTCAGTCCATTGCACCTAGGTGATCAGGGAAGCTCCTCCTAGGCTGGCATCTTGCCTCTAGCTCCAACGTGTCTGAATCTAGCATGCAGAGCCTGGTTTTGAGTAGGGAGGCAGAACAGGAGACTAAACCACCTTTGGTTCTGCCTGAGTCAGGTCTTTAAAGGGAAGATCATTTAGTTTATCTAAAGTGCTGTGAATTCCCACAGCCTTAGGCAGACTCATATTCCAGTGTAAGCACAAAGACAAATTCTAAAGCCAAGTAAATGACTGGTGATGAGCCACAGGTATGTATTATCGTGACCATTGCTTTACCCTGTGAATTTTCTCTGTGAAGGGAGGGGAATCCATCCCAAAAATATGAGGTTTAGATAACTTTTTGGTGACTATTTTTAGTGCTTGGTACTGAAATGGTGACTGGCAGACAGGTCAATGCACACAGTCCAAGCACACATACTGCTGATGACCTAAAGGAAAGAGATACGTTATGGATGATAGTTTCTCTGGTGCTTGCAGTTCTAAGGATCAGCTTTTAAGCAACCAGAACTGTGATTATATAAAGGAAGATCTTTGGGTAGACAGGAAGGCCATAGTTTTTGATGAGGTGAAGTGATGACTGAAGTCGATTTGACTTTCCCAACGTCTAGGTAGGAGGAAAACAGGTGTGTGTCTTTGCCAAAAATGGCAGCCTAACAAGTCTATCGAGGGTGTCCTCATGCAGTATCAGTGAATTCTGCAGCGGCTAGGAGGTCTGCAAACTACATACCATGACTTCTGCCTCAGTACAATATTTGCTGCTATTGGTCAACCAAGGGGTTGTGTGCAGGTATAGGCTGCCCTGGGGTGTCTCTGTCCTTGTCTCTTCATCCATGTGTCTTTCTCTGAACGACATTGTGTGTGGTTACCTGCTTCCTCTCAAACACACAGAAGTGTGTGTGTGCGCGCATGCACTTGTGAGCAAGTAGGCATAGACATTTCTTTCTCTTTAATCAGAGCAGGCAGGATTCTTGCAAAGTCTGTCTCACTCAGTTCAGAACATCTGGACAAACTCTACACTCAGAGCTTTCTATAAAGGGGAGGGGCAGGTAGAGGCCTTGGAGGCTTACCAAGAGGCACAGAAGGGTATCCTTGCAGGCAGTGTGGGCTCCTGGAAAGCCACACCAGGACACAAAACTCAGTCACTAAACAGTTTTTCCCAAACAGCCTGCCATGCAGTTGCATTTGAGATTATTCAAAATAACATGGAGCAAAAACGCACTGCACCCATGTTCCCTGGCAGCTCATTGAGGTCTCTTGACACACTGCTGGGTACAGGAAGGGGTGTTTCTGCCACTCCACGTAGTTTAAGCACAGATGGTTCCAGGCAGCCTCAGAATCAAGCTGACACATCCCACAGCATGACAACTGTGGCGCGAGGTTCTCAGGAAGGGCTGAGTGTGAGCATTAGGTCACTGAGCTCTGTTACTGTTTAATCAGCCTCAGCCTGTGTCGTGGTGACACACATTTGCTGACTGGACGCATCAGCGCATCCTGCTGTAGGCTGATGGGTGGGCCATGCTTGAAAGACTCCTGGCATGTGCCCCTGCCTGCATTTTTCACTCTTGACTGAAAGCATATGCTCCACACAATCGGGACAGTGTTAGCCTGTGGGTCCGAGGCAGCTTCCTACACATCTGGCTTAGACTGGTTGAATCGCTTCCTCTGGGAGGGTGGCGTCCAGCTCTGTGACATCTGGCCAATGGCAAGAAGTATCTGGATTCATCCCAGAGTGAATTTTATCTCCACATGCTTTTCCAGTTTCATCAGGGCCTCCATGCTACATTCTGAATGACATGTCCACATTTGCCACGGACAAGGATGACAGATGGAGAAAAATCATCTTTGACCCTTAAAAGTCGGTCACATTTTATAAGGTAAGAGTTTGGGCACAAAAGGTATTATAGGAGAGAACCCCAGAGATGGCTTGAAATATCATATAACTTATACATGATTTAGCTTTTGGAAATAAAAGCACCTTCCCAAACTGCTGGCATAGCAAAGCAATGAAAACAGCATTTAAAATGTTTATTTTTCTTTTTTTATTGAGGCATAGCTTACATAGAGTAAAATGCACAAATCTCAAGTGTACCCCTTGATGACTTTTTACTTTTTATACATGCACATACCCCAGGAGCCACCACCCAGACCAAGGTTTAGGACATTCCCAGCGCTCCAGAGACTCCCTTATTCTCCCTTCACGGTGGACAGCCCACCCGCCACGGTTCTCACTGTTCTGGTCTCTATCACCACAGAGGCATTTTTATTTTGGGGTCTTACTGGTTTAACAGATATCTCATCATAACATTCTATAAACTTCCAGGCACTTGCAAGAAGGACTTAAAGTCAAGTTTCAGGTGAAAAGGTTTTGGAGCACTGTGCTCCAGCATATGGGGATTGTCTCTTCCTATATCCAGTGTTTCACAACTGAAGAAGAACCTATTTCTGGAGGAAAGCTTTTTTTGTCTTTAGCGATGAGGGAGAATTCTGGATTTGTTCTGTTTCTGAAGCCCATCAGTATCTTGCAGCTGTGTTCATGCATTTGTAAATGTACAGCCACATGCCTTTAGGTCTCCCCTCTTTGAAGGACACCCAGGCCCCAGGCCATGAACCCCAGCTCTCAGCCTTGCTCTGCCTCTTCCCAGGTCTTACATCCAACCAGGAAGAAGGCCCTCATTGCAGCTTGCTCCTCTCCAGTTAAAAAAAAACAAAAACGCTTAGTCAGACCCAATGCTAGTTGCTGTAGGCCCCATTCGGTCCTCAGGAAATACCAAGGGAAAAGGCTGCAGAAGAGAGGATTAAACCCTACTAAGTGTTCGGATACCATATATCTAACTTCAGCAGCTGTTTCATTAGATTGAATGGGCACAGCTCCCCACTTTGCCTGACCAGCTGCCCTCTCTCAGAAATCCCCATTGTTGCAAGGAACTGACTTGAGGTATGCTCATCTTAGCAACATGGACACACCTTTTGGAGGATTAGCCTCTTTGCCACTTTTCTTGTATTTTTAGATGTGAAAGCAACCACTGGGAAGGATTTGGGTTGAGTTTTGGGGGGCAGGGGAAGGGGGCCTTACCCACAGGAAGGAGGCAGTGCTGATGGAAGAGACCTGAAGAAGGAATCTCCACGGAACCAGGGCTGCTTCTGCCCAAGTACAGCACTGACGCTCAATGGGACCTTGATAGGCCACAGCTTCTCCACCCCCAGTTCTCCATCTGTAAAATGCAGTGCTTAAGTGAGACCAGGCTATTGTATAAAAAGACTAAATGTAGAGCTCTTTGGCTTAGAGTGGGGAGTGTGGGTTTTTGTACTTCCACTGTGTGTTTAGCACTTCAAGGAGGACTTGGGCAACATGGGACTCCATAGGTAACAAAAAATTCCTACAGATAGGAGGGAGAGGGCATGCTTTGCCATGTGTGAAAAGGGTAGACTGTTCCTTCTTGGTGGTCACTGTCCACACATACCACCAGCAGAATGAACCACAAGGACTTTCCAGAGCCTCGTAGAATTTCAGGGGCTGGTCTTTGGTAGGACAAGAACATCCCAGAGAGAGAACATTTGGGGATGCTCCTTGTTGCTGTATCATGGGATCTTTACTCAGACCAGGGCCTTGCAGGCATGCTAGTCTACATAATGGGCTCTGGTCACTGAGTAGAGGCTATCTTGTTTAGAAATCTACTGAGACAGAACTTTGTCAGAATTTTAAAGGCAGCAGAAAGAATTACTCCATTTGGTCTTTTTATCTATCAGGCTGCTCTTTGCTCTTATCTAAGCACTTCATATTACTGAGAATTAAATTCATCTTGTAAAATGTGCCCCACACAGCTTCCAGAATGATTAATTGTATATATATGATTTTTATATATATATATATATATATATATATATATATATATATATATATATGCTGTAATGCAATGCTCTACAACATAGTGGGTTCTGATGTTCGCATCCACTTTTGCCCCCACTGAGGCTCTCAGCTGTATGTGGAAGGGGAAGTCTCTCACATGCTGTTTGCATCTTGTTCTGTCATTGTCTTGAGTTTATATCACCCCCATGTCCTCTTCTGGCCCTATGCCATTCCACATTCCACATGGATTATATGAGAAAATACCCCTCCTGGTTGTTCACTGCTTTCACATCAATAGCAAGGGGCTCTATCTCTCTATCCATAATTGCTCAGAGTTTACACTTTAAGCACATCTTCATCAACACACTTCATATAGCTCTGGCTAGACCCATACCTAATGTCTACTGTGCACGTGCTATGAGTTCTGGTATGCACAATGCAAAATGTCCACTACATGGCTCCATCAGTGCTCTGTCTTTGTGCCATTCACTTCTTGCCCATAAACACTTTCTTTATTCAGCAGTCTACATCTCTGATCACTACTGTGACCACCAAGGAGGTTTTACAGCATCTGTGTTTTTGGTGAAGGGAACTATTTTCAGGCTGAGAACAACTTGAAAATGTCTCCCCCACCGTGCAGATATCATCAGCTTTACTGAGCTTCCTGTGGCAGACATTCCCAGGAATTTGTTGCTTAACCATTTCACAACCACCCTCTGTGGGCTGCAGTACTATGTAAGATCATTTGGAATTGGTTTGTTTCGGACCATGCCCCCATTTACTTTCATCTTCAGTGGTGTGAGAGTGACTCACACATAGAATTGATATTCAGTGGATGAATGAATGAACTTAGCATCTTTTAAGTTAAATCAACTCTCGATTTCGACGGTGTTAGTGAAAAAATAAAGCTGCATCTGAAGTTAGGTTTATTTACTGTAGAAAAAAGCTACCCATGCTCTTTAACAATGGGGATGTTGGTGGGAAGAGTGCTGGATGAAGACTTGTTTTTAATTCATCTGATATTCACTGTCATTTTAATGAAGTGGGCTGTCTATAGATAATGCCAACCTCTGTGACTTTTCTCATTTCCACTTCATCCCCAATTCTGAGAGTCTACATATGTCTGTTATCCAGGACCCTCTCCCCAGGATCTCTCCTTGATCTCCCTGAACTCCCCTCATCAAGGTATCTCCTCAACTTTTATGGCATTCTGCCCTACATCCCAGCCCCCGGGGGTCCTTGCCATTTCTGCTTGCTATGCCATGAGAAAACTCCTGGAGAACAGGGCAGGGTTCAGAGCTTTGCACATCATGGGCAGTCAGTGAACAAGAAGGAATGAGTGGTTCCAATGGGAAACATTTTGTGCTGCCTTTTAATAGAAGTAATTCAGATTAGCTATTGGAAACATTTATTTAAATTATTTTTACAACCTTCTGTTTCTTCTTTTCCATGTTGGAAAAGTAAAACCGTAGAAGATAATCTGCATATTTGTTTGCCAATCTTTGGATGTACGTATCTTAAAACTTATTTTTATGTGTTCATAGTTGAACTATTTGTAATAGGCCAAAACTGGAAACCATCCAAATGCCCATCACTAGTAGAATGGATAATAAGTAAACTGTGGGATTTCACACAATAGAATACTACAGGGCAATTATAATGAGCAATCTACAATTACATGCAACAATTTGGATACATCTCATAAACACAATGTTGAGTAAAAGAAGCCAGGTATGAAATAGTATGATTCCAGTTATTCCATTAAGGAATAAAACAGGCAAAACTCTTCTGTTAGAGGTCAAGATACCTCTTGCAAGGGTAATGACTGGAAGGGGACCTGAGGGGAGTTTCTGGGTGTGATAATGAATTTTTTCTTGATTTGTGTGCTGGCTACACAAATTTTCAGTTTGTAAAGATTTATTGTGTGTTACATTTATGATACGGGTACATCTCTCTGAGAAGATCTCTGCCACATGCACTGTCTCTGGGGAGATCTTGGCCTGGGTCCTTCTTTCCAGATAGATGTCAAGAACCAAAAGGTGTCAGGACTCAAACTCTGCCAAAATGGCACTGTATCCAGGTGTTATCTATTGCTATGTAACAAATTACCCAAACATAGTGTTTTAAAATAGCAAACATTTATTATCTCATAGTTTCTGTTGGTCAGGAATTTGGGAGTGACTTAGCTGTGTAGCTCTGGCTCAGAATCGCTCATAAGGTTGCAGTCAAGGCATTGACAAGGGTTACAGTCATCTGAAGACTTAACAGGGCCTGCGGAATCCACTTCCAACTGGACTCATTCACATGGTCAATGACAGGAGGCCTCAGTTGTTCACCATGTGGATCTCTCCATATGGCTGCTTGAGTGCTCTCACAACGTGGCAGCCAGCTCCCCCCAGAACAAGCGAGAAGGAGCACAAGGAAGAAGCCACAATGTCTTTGATGAGTTGATCTCAGAAGCTACACACCATCTTTAATACCATATTCTATTCATTAGAAACAGGTCACTAAGTCTAGCCCGCCCTCAAGGGAAGGGAATTAAGGTCTACCTTTTGAAGGGGAAAAAGTATCAAAGAATTTGTGAACATATTTTTAAAACCACCAAAATCCACCCTCTGATCACAAATTATTTACATTCTTCCTATATGTAAAAGATACTCACCATCTTCCAAGGCCACTGAAAGTCTCATCCCATTCAAGCATCAGCTGTAAATCCAAATCCCATCATTTACATCAAGTCCAGTTGCAGATGAGGGTCCTCAGTTGTAGCTCCTTAAGTACAGCTATTTGGGTACAAATCCTCTCAATCTGAAGACCTGTGAACTACAGATACAGCTATCCGCACCCCCATCCACACACACCCAACATATGACGGTGGGACAAGCATGGACACCCACTAGAGAAGCTCCTGTTCAAAAGGGGGTAAAACAGGAGGCATGCAAAAGTTATTGGTCTGTAGCAGTTCTGAAATCCAGCTGGACAAATGTTGGAAATTTCTTGATTAGGATTCAGTTCTATTGCTGCTCAATGGGGATTTTCATGACTTTTGGCTCCATCCTCTGGACTTTTGGTCCTGCCCTCTGGTTTACCTTCCTTTTTCATGAGAAGTAACCTATGTTTGCAGCTACATAGTTATCTCAGCTTGCTTCTCACCAATAGAATTCTTGGAGTCTAAAAGCCTTTTTATTTTGTACTGTCTCTGTCCCTTTCAGTCTAAGTGTGATTTTTAAGCCAAAATGCAGTAGAAGTGATGCCATGGCTCCTGAATCTGAGATGAAGGAACCTCTCTCCTGAGACACAGGCCTCTGATGTGAATGTGCCACTCTATTTCAAAATGGCATCTGACCACCACATCCCAATGCACCGTCTCTTGACTTGTCACTAACATGCCCATGAAACATGGGAAAATACTTTTTCAAAAAATTCACAATGTTGAAAACACAGACAATAAAAAGACAAAACCTTGGAATAATAGATACTAGACATGGGCAGACAGAGAAGAAATTGTAGAACCTTACTTTCGTTTTCAGCTCATGGAATGATCTGGCTTTGCTTCTCAAAACAGAGTCTAACAAAAAGAGAAGGAAGATATATTTGTACCTTCTTTATCATCACCAGAAAACCAGGAAGCTAGCCCTCCACATGTGTTGGGCACTGCCCAATAAGGGCTCTTCTGCCTTTGCACACATGCGTGCACACACACACACACCATCCAGTACAACCATCTCTGCACACTCATACAGATATGGATGACCCTGGCAGTAAGGGTGCAGGCACAGGATGACACATATTGTAAGTCTGGAGATGTGATTTCCACAAGTGAGGCAAAATGGAGACAAAAGAACCCTGGTAGAGGCCGGGCGCGGTGGCTCACGCCTGTAATCCCAGCACTTTGGGAGGCCGAGGCGGGTGGATCACGAGGTCAGAAGATGGAGACCATCCTGGCTAACATGGTGAAACCCCGTCTCTACTAAAAATACAAAAAAAAAAATTAGCCGGGGGTGGTGGCGGGCGCCTGTAGTCCCAGCTACTCGGGAGGCTGAGGCAGGAGAATGGCGTGAAACTGGGAGGCAGAGCTTGCAGTGAGCCAAAACTGGGCTTCTGTACTCCAGCCTGGGTGACAGAGCAAGACTCCGTCTAAAAACAAACAAACAAACAAAAAACAAAACAAAACAAAACCTGGTAGAGGTGCATACTGGGAATTGTAGTTTTTCTACTCTATGATAATCCAGAGTTTGAAAGAAAATTAAGAGCCCAAGAACGGGGAAATTATGATAAGCCTTAAAACCAGCTAAAATAGAGAAACTTATAAATAAAATAAAATTGAATAGAATCTATGTCTTAAAAAATAATAATCTAGATCTAAAACTCCACACTGAGTTTGTAAACGAGAGAGATAGAAGCAAGGATATTTTAAAATATCAGTTAACTATTGACCCTAACAATTAAAAAAAAAAGTGTGGGTAAAAGAAGACTTCAAGAAGGCTTTAACAACTTATAAAATTAGAACCTGGATATATGTTCCAAAACACTAGACTTCAGTCAGAAGAATTAATAAACCTAGAAAAAAAAAACAGGATAATGTTAAAGAAGTGTAGTAAGGCATATCAGTCGTTCTCAAAAAGTTGTGCATCAGAGTCACCTAGAAGCCTGATTAAAACAGATGGCTGAGCCCAGACCCACAGGTCATAATTCAGCAGGTCTGGAGTGAGACCTGAAATTGGTAGTTCTAACAAGTTCTCAGGTGATGCTAAAGGTCAGACCACACTTTAAGAATCGCTGATATATTGTTACTACAGAAAGCGTATTGCGGCGTCGCCACATCAGATTTGAATGGTAAACAAAGTATATCCATGCAATGGAAACCGTGCGCGAACAAACATGATTCCATAAGCAACCGGATGAACCCGGCGTCCCATGCCAACAGCCACAACAAAAGCGATTTCGTTCGGCAGCGAAAATCCCGCTAATTGCAAGATTGAGGGTGGAGGAATGAGGAGTGATACTAACGTGCATAGGGTTTCTTTGTGGCGCAATGAAAATGTTTTGGAATTAGATAGTGGTGATGGTTGCACAACCTTGTGAATATACTAAAAAC
The DNA here is from genome assembly GCF_008728515.1 of Papio anubis. Taxonomy (NCBI): domain Eukaryota; kingdom Metazoa; phylum Chordata; class Mammalia; order Primates; family Cercopithecidae; genus Papio; species Papio anubis. Next base: position 105,379,661 of record NC_044982.1, on the reverse strand, counting down.
TACTGAATTCTACACTTTAAAATGGAATTTTTTAAATTTTGCCTTCATTTATTTCTTCTCTGACGTGCTCCTTTTCTTTATACGTATATCGTAATTTCTGATTTATATCATTTTCCTTCTACCTAAAGAACTTTTTGGAACATTTTCCATGAAGACTGCTGGCAATGAATTCTCCCCAATTTTTATTTTGCCCTGGTGAAAAGTCTTTATTCCTCTTTCACTATTTTTTGTGCTTCAGTAGCTTTTATTTTTAAAGCCATACATATAATGAGAAGTTACCTTCAACAGCATTTTAAAAAAGAAAAAAGAGGACTGTATTGTAAACGGTATTTCATTTCCTGCAGGAGATTAATCACTCAAAAATGGTAATTATCTAAAACACTGAAAAATTTAGCAATCATTAAACATGATTCAGTCTTTTTTTTTTTTTTTTTTTTTTGGTTTTGAATCTTTATCTCATCCTTAGCCTTGCTGCTGACAAATCATGAATAGATATAATTAATGAAAATGTTACTAGTGCCAGTCCCCAAAATATCTCTAGATCACTGACCTTCTGATTGGTGGAAAAACCTTTGAAGAATGATCTTTACAGGAATCCATGGCATTGAGTTAATCTGTTTCTCTCTATATGGGGGCAGCAGACTAGGTGAGTTTCTTCCTCTGTCATTTGTAGGATCTACTGTGCTTTTTTGTTTTTTGTTTTATTATACTTTAAGTTCTAGGGTACATGTGCACAACGTGCAGGTTTGTTACATATGTATACTTGTGCCATGTTGCTGTGCTGCACCCATCAACTCATCATTTACATCAGGTATAACTCCCAATGCAATCCCTCCCCTCTCCCCACTCCCCATAATAGGCCCCAGTGTGCGATGTTCCCCTTCCAGAGTCCAAGTGATCTCATTGTTCAATTCCCACCTATGAGTATGAGAACATGCGGTGTTTGGTTTCTGTTCTTGTGATAGTTTGCTGAGCATGATGGTTTCCAGCTGCATCATGTCCTTACAAGGACACGAACTCATCCTTTTGTGGCTGCGTAGTATTCCATGGTGTGTATGTGCCACATTTTTCTTAATCAGTCTCTGTGTCACTGACGGACATTTGGGTTGATTCAAGTCTTTGCTATTGTGAATAGTGCTGCAATAAACATCGTGTGCATGTGTCTTTATAGCAGCATGATTTATAATCCTTTGAGTATATACCCAGTAATGGGATAGCTGGGTCATATGGTATTTCTAGCTCTAGATCCTTGAGGAATTGCCATACTGACACAATGGTTGAACCAGTTTACAATCCCACCAACAGTGTAAAAGTGTTCCTGGCTACTCCACATCCTCTCCGCTTCCTGTTGTTTCCTGACTTTTAATGATTGCCATTCTAACTGGTGTGAGATGGTATCTCATTGTGGTTTTGATTTGCATTTCTCTGATGGCCAGTGATGACGAGCATTTTCATGTGTCTGTTGGCCACATGCATGTCTTCTTTGAGAAATGTCTGTTCTATCCTTTACCCACTTTTGATGGGGTTGTTTTTCACCATGAAATTCATTTAGCGGAGTTCTTTGTAGGTTCTGGATATTAGCCCTTTGTCAGATGAGTAGATTGCAAAATTTTTCTCCCATTCTGTAAGTTTGCCTGTTCCTCTGATGGTAGTTTCTTTTGCTGTGCAGAACCTCTTTAGTTTAATTAGATCCCATTTGTCAATTTTTGGCTTTTGTTGCTGTTGCTTTTTGGTGTTTTTAGACATGAAGTCCTTGCCCATGCCTATGTGTCTGAATGGTATTATCTAGGTTTCTTCTAGGGTTTTATGGTTTTAGGTCTAACATTTAAGTCTCTAATCCATCTTGAATTAATTTTTCGTATAAGAGGAGTAAGGAAAGGATCAGTTTCAGCTTTCTACTTATGGCTAGCCAATTTTCCCAGCACCATTTGATAAACAGGGGAATCCTTTCCCCATTTCTTGTTTTTTGTCAGGTTTGTCAAAGATCAGATGGCTGTAGATGTGTGGTATTATTTCTGAGGGCTCTGTTCTGTTCCATTGGTCTATATCTGTTTTGTTGCATTACCATGCTATTTTACTGTATCCTTAGCCAGTATAGTTTGAAGTCGGAGTAGTGTGATGCCTCAGCTTTGTTCTTTTGACTTAGGTTGTCTTACAGCAATGCAAGCTCTTTTGTGGTTCCATATGAACTTTAAAGCAGTTTTCAATTCTGTGAAGAAACTCATTGGTAGCAATGGGAATGGCATTGAATCTATAAATTACCTTGGGCAGTATGGCCATTTTTCACAATATTGATTGTTCCTATCCATGAGCATGGTATGTTTCTTCCATTTGTTTGTGTTCTCTTTTATTTCACTAGGCAGTGTTTGTAGTTCTCGGTCCTTTATATCCCTTGTAAGTTGGTCCTAGGTATTTTATTCTCTTTGAAGCTATTGTGAATGGGAGTTCATTCATGAAGCAATACGTAACTAC